>NC_056447.1:29880862-29918362 GCF_018296145.1 Oncorhynchus tshawytscha | reverse complement strand
AGCAGAGCCCCAAAAGGAAACAAACAGGTAAAACTGAACAATAAACATCACACTCACAGTGTAAAACAATAAAGACATTACAAATGTCATATTATGTAAATAAACAGTGTTGTAATGATGTGCAAATGGTTCCAATACAAAAGGGAAAATAAATCAACATAAATATGGGTTGTATTTACAATGGTGTTTGTTCTTCACTGGTTTCCCTTTTCTTGTGACAAAAGGTCACAAATCTTGCTGCTGTGATGCACATTGTGGTATTTCACCCAGTAGATATGGGAGTTTATCAAAATCTCTGTTTTCGGTGGATCTGGCTCTGGGGAAATATGGTCCCTAATCTGGTTTGTGTTTGGAACAGCTCAGCCCCAGGACCAGCCTGTCTTCTCTTGAGACTCTTCTGCCAGGTTCATCTTTCTCTGTAGGTGATGGCTCTGTCAAAGCTCTGTTTGTGTTGGTCAGATTCCACACTGTGCCTCCTGTTTAGACCAAATAGCATTCTAGTTTGCTCTGTGTTTTGTTAATTCTTTCCATTCCAATGTGTCAAGTTTATCTTTTTGTTTTATCATGATTTGGTGTCTAGGTGATGGGGGCTCTGTGGGGTCTATTTGTGTTTCTGAACAGAGCCCCAGGACCAGCTTGCTTAGGGGACTCTACTCCAGGTTCATCTCTCTGTAGGTAATGGCTTTGTTATGGAAGGCTTGGGAATCGCTTCCTTTCAGGTGGTTGTAGAATTGAACGGCTATTTTCTGGATTTTGATCATTAGTGGGTATCGGCCTAATTCTGCTCTCCATGCATTATTTGTTGTTTTATGTTGTACACAGACAATTCTGCAGAATTCTGCATGCAGAGTCTCAATTTGGTGTTTGTCCCATTTGTGAATTCTTGGTTGGTCAGCAGACCCCAGATCTCACAACCATAAAGGTATGATTCAATTATTTTTTATCATTATTTTTTGCCAGATCCTAATTAGTATGTCAAATTGTATGTTCCTTTTGATGGCATAGAAGGCCCTTCTTGCCTTGTCTCTCAGATTGTTCAGAGCTTTGTGGAAGTTACCTGTGACACTGATGTTTAGGCCCAGGTATGTATAGACTTTTGTGTACACTCGGGGAACGATGTCTAGATGGAATTTTTATTTGTGGTCCTGGCGACTGGACCTTTTTTGAAACACCATTATTCTTGTCTTACTGAGATTTACTGTCAGGGCCCAGGTCTGGCAGAATCTGTGCAGAAGATCTTAGTGCTGCTGTGGGCCCTCTTTGGTTGGGGACAGAAGCATCAGCTCCTCAGCAAACATTAGACATTTAATTTCAGAGTCTAGTAGGGTGAGCCTGAGTGCTGCAGACTGTTCTAGTGCCCTCGCCAAATCTCTCTCTCTCTCTCTCTCTCTCTCTCTCTCTCTCTCTCTCCCCCTCTCTCTCTCTCTCTCTCTCTCTCTCTCTGTATTAGCGGTCATCTGATCTCTGTAATAGGTTTATCCAGATCTATCTGTGATCCGAGCCGAGGGTAGAGTTAGTGGGGGGTTAGGATGGTTAGGAGGGGTTTGGGGGATAACATTGGTCAGACAGCCATGGCACATAGTCAACCGTAGCCATCTCTCGCAGTGTGCAATCCCCATCCAACCAGCCCTAAATGTATACATGCCATCTCAATATCCATCCCAGCCAAGCCAAACCCAAACAGCCAAGGGGAGATCCATGGATTTCATGGACTGGAGTGTCAGACATGATGACAGTTGTCTGCTAATGGAAGGTCTGTGTTTCACACAGTATACTGTACATTTGAATGGGTTTGTGTAGGGTTATTCAAATATAAGTAGTTTCATTGGTACACTACAACATATCTCTATATTTCCTTTTTTTCTCTCTATCTTAATCTCTCCATCTTTCTTACTCTCTATATACAGAATCTCTATCTCTCTCTTATCCATCAGTAGCCATGGCAGTTATCCGAGTCAGTCAAGCATCACATTTGAAATAAACAAGCATCATTGGACTGTACTTTAATGTCTCTTTGTCTAGTTATGTAGCTACGCAGAGTTCAGAACACACACACACACTGGACGATGTCACTGGAACTACAGTATTTGCAGTAATGGAAGGATTTGATGTTGCATTCACTGCTTACAATTGGAGCTAGAAAAATACTTGGAAACACATTATTATACAGCATCCTACTTCAATGTTCTGTATTGTACTCTTTATTACAGTTTCTTTCTCTCTGTCTCTGTCTCTGTCTCTCTCTCTCTCTCTCTCTCTGTATCTGTCTCTCTCTGTCTCTTGCTGTCTCTCCACCCCCCCTCTCCTTCCCCCCCTCTCTGTTTCTGTGACTCAGAAGCTTACAGCATCTGCACCAGACTATGGAGGTATAATCACTATATACTTTGATATATATTATAGTGTACACACACATACCCTGTCTTTCCCTTGTGGTACCCTCTGTAGTGTGTAATGTATGTTGCTAAGAAGAGAGTGGAACTGAGAAAAATGGCTTAAATGTTTTTTCATTGTCCAGCCAAGTGAGTTGTAGACAGATCACTGGAGATATGATTATCTGTTGTCTTACCATGAGGTGTTCATTTATTTATCTTGACCCCGACATCTGACATGACCTTTGACTCTTGATGGCAGTTACTGCTTTCTTGCTTGGTACATGCACTAGAATACGTTTACATTACCTTTTTTGTTTTTACACAAACTTGTGCTCATAGATGTATTTGTATGTGGCTGTCAGTTTCATATAGTTTGATACTTGAATCAGCAAAGAACAATAAAACATGTCAAGGTAAACCCGAGAAACTTCAGCCTAAAGCTCGGTGATGGCAGTTGCTTTTACCTTTACCTTTGGTTTCACTGTAAATCTTTCCAGTTACTGCACACGTGTGTGTGTGTGTGTGTGTGTGTGTGTGTGTGTGTGTGTGTGTGTGTGTGTGTGTGTGTGTGTGTGTGTGTGTGTGTGTATTCCTTCCTCCCTCCACCTGGTTCATTAGAGAGCAGGCAGTGGTCAGGATGGTTCCGGTCAGAGAGAGATGAGAGGGGAGAGGCAAGAGAAAAGGAGAGGAGAGGTAAGTGGCTAGGCCAGGACGCCATAGAGCTGGCCTCCTCGCTGCCTGTTTGAATATAATTTGGAGTGAAAGGAAAATCTAGAGAGGACTGGCATTACAAGTGAGGTGGAATGTCCCACGACACACACACATACACACATACACACATACACACACACATACACACATACACACATACACACACACATACACACACTGGCAGCAGGTGAAGGTTAGAGCAGACAGAGACGACAGGTGGCCATATTGAAGGCAGAGCCAAGAGACTCCATGTCCCAGCGGTCACTGCTGCTCTCAGACAGACCGAGGGGGGTTGGCAGGTGGGGACGGTCATCTATGATCTAATTTGTTATTTTGTTTTAGAGTCTGGGTAGGAACAGACATCTCTGGTCCTCAGGGGGCCTGGGTGTCTGCTGGATGTTCTTTGTTTCAAACCATCATCAGATTTAGAAGGATTTTAGGGAACCAAGTGACAGGCGAAAGAGAACCAGCAGACAGTAATGTGGTAGTGATGTGAGAGAACTGTGATCAGTAGGAGGTCATGTGACTGACTGATCCTCAGTCTGTATCTTTTTGATGCTGCAGCTACGTGACTCTGATCTCTACTGTGCCTGTCTGAAGCAGCATGGCACTGCAGGTCTCTCTCTCTCACATTCACACGCGCACACACACGCACGCACACGCGCACACACACGCACGCACACACACGCACGCACACACACGCACACGCACACACGCACGCACACACGCACACACACGCGCGCACGCACGCACACACACACACACACGCACACACACACACACGCACACACGCGCACACACACACACACAATCTCTGATCTCTACTAGGTCTCTGTGTGTGCCACAGATCAACAGAATGAGCGAACCAATGACGTGCTTAATGTTAGAGGTTGTCATGGAAACACTGTGACCAAATGTTCTGCTTTATTGGTTGCAATCAGTTCTAGGGCTTTTTATTATTTTCAGGATGAGGGATGAAGGTTCAGCAGGTACGGGGGATGCTGGTGGATGGGGAAGCTGGGGGTAATGATTTAAAGACATCACTGGACATATGCTGTATCGGAACTATGCACATAAACACACACACATATAAAGTTGATGAACGAGGAGTGGGCTAGTGTTGTCACCGGTGGGTTACCTCTCCAATAGAGAGGTCAGCCCTGCTCATAGCAGGTGTCAGGTAGTTTGCCCCCTGTGATGCATTGTGCAGACCTCACTTCCCTCTGGAGAGCCTTATGGTTGTGGGCGGAGCATTTTCCGTATCAGGCGGTGATACAGCCCGACAGGATGCTCTCGATTGTGCATCTGTAAAAGTTTGTGAGTGCTTTTGCTGACAAGCCAAATTTCTTCAGCCTCCTGAGGTTGAAGAGGCGCTGCTGCGCCTTCTTCACGATGCTGTCTGTATGGGTGTACCAATTCAGTTTGTCCTTGATGTGTACACCGAGGAACTTAAAACGTACTACCCTCTCCACTACTGTCCCGTTGATGTGGATAGGGGGGTGCTCCCTCTGCTGTTTCCTGAAGTCCACGATCATCTCCTTTGTTTTGTTGACGTTGAGTGTGAGGTTATTTTCCTGACACCACACTCAGAGGGCCCTCATCTCCTCCCTGTAGGCAGTCTCGTCATGGTTGGTAATCAAGCCTACCACTGTAGTGTCGTCTGCAAACTTGATGATTGAGTTGGAGGCGTGCATGGCCACGCAGTCGTGGGTGAACAGGGAGTACAGGAGAGGGCTCAGAACGCACCCTTGTGGGGCCCCAGTGTTGTGGATCATCTGGGTGGAGATGTTGTTACCTACCCTCACCACCTGGGGGCGGCCCGTCAGAAAGTTCAGTATCCAGTTGCACAGGGCGGGGTCGAGACCCAGGGTCTCGAGCTTGATGACGAGTTTGGAGGGTACTATGGTGTTAAATGCTGAGCTGTAGTTGATGAAAAGCATTCTCACATAGGTATTCCTCTTGTCCAGATGGGTTAGGGCAGTGTGCAGTGTGGTTGCGTCGTCTGTGGACCTATTGGGGCGGTAAGCATCAACGGCGGCAAACTACCTGCCCTCTAGGACACCTACACCACCCGATGTCACAGGAAGGCCATAAATATCATCAAGGACAACAACCACCCGAGCCACTGCCTGTTCACTCGGCTATCATCCAGAAGACGAGGTCAGTACAGGTGCATCAAAACTGGGCCCGAGAGACTGAAAAACAGCTTCTATCTCAAGGCCATCAGACTGTAAAACAACCACCACTAACATTGAGTGGCTGCTGCCAACATACTGACTCAACTCCAGCCACTTTAATATTGGAAAAATGTATGTACAAAATGTATAACTAGCCATTTTAAACAATGCCACTTTTGTATGTTTACATACCCTATATTACCCACCTCATATGTATGTGCTGTACTCGATATCATCTACTGCATCTTGCCTATGCCATTCTGTACCATCACTCATTTATATGTCTTTATGTACATATTCTTCATCCCTTTACACTTGTGTGTATAAGGTAGTTGTTGTGAAATTGTTAGGTTAGATTACTCGTTGGTTATTACTGCATTGTCGGAACTAGAAGCACAAGCATTTCGCTACACTCGCATTAACATCTGCTAACCATGTGGATGTGACAAATAAAATTTGATTTGATTTGTCATACATCACCGTATCACACAGTCTACAGAGCCTGGATAGGCTATTACACACACACACACACACACACACACACACACACACACACACACACACACACACACACACACACACACACACAACCTTCAGAAAGAGAATGATATCATTTCTTATTATCCACCCCTTCTGACACAATCCTCTACTCTCATCCTCCCATAGCTCCATGCTCTCCTCCCTCCAATCAACCTTCACCCCTTCCACCAATCACCTACAGTATATTTATCCTCCCTATCTCCGTCCCTTCATCATCAAATCTTCTACTCTCCCCATACCTCACCACGTTTACCATTCCTCCTCTCTATTCCAACCTCACTCATCACCCGTTCTTTACAAGCTTTCATCCTCATCAAATCCTCTGCTCTACCTCTTTCTCTCCTCCCTCCCCCTTTCTCCTGCGACTCGAACTCACCCTGTGTCTGCCCACGCAGTCATCCTCACTGGTAGCATCCCCTCATCTGTCCTCTTCAATCTCTGACCCACACACAAACAGAAATGCATGGACTGTTAAAATTCTAAATGCAGCCCAATGTTATTTTAGGTGGGTTTCTCTTCCTGGCAGAAACGGTTAAATATGGCATATTTGATGCTTGTAACCCATGGAATGTCTCTGAACCGTTTTAGGAAGTGTAACAGTTGAGTGATTGTTTTGTGTTCCATTTTCCTCTGATCTTTTTGCCTGGTGACAATGTCCTGCCACTGACGAGAAGGACAGCAAAACTCAAAATAACCTGCTAACCTTGATAGCATGTTGTCTTGCAAATCTGAGAATGTTTTGTCTTTTCAGACCATATTAATCTTGTGAAATCAGGTTGCTGACATGCGCACAAACACACATTGTAGTGCACCTTTTTCAGTGTTCAGTCACTGTAATCCTTATGCAGAGTGGGATATTAGCATGCACTGCATTTGCAACTGCAGTTTTTATGCTTAAGTGCACAAATAACTAATTCATAATTTACATACACTCCTGCCCAATGCAGCAGAGGAGAAATTGATCTCACACACATCCAGAACTCTGTCACACACACCACTACCTTCCACATTTACCCTGCACCTATGAGAATTGTAGACAGATGGACATACATACTGTGCATCCAGGGACGGACCAGCCATGCGGCAGTTCTGGCAAATGCCAGATGGGCTGGTCTATCTTTTTTTATTTGTATTTTATTTGACTAGGAAAGTCAGTTAACAACAAATTCTTATTTACAATGACGGCCTACCCCGGCCAAACCCGAACAATGCTGGGCCAATTGTGTGCCATCGTTATGGGACTCCCAATCACGTCCGGATGTGATTCAGCCTGGAATCAAACCATGGACTGTAGTGACGCCTCTTGCACTGAGATGCAGTACCGTAGATCGCTGCGCCACTCTTAAGCCTACTGAGCCTGTTGAAATTGAGGGTTTTGCACAAAACTATAATTATTTGACTAGTAATGGGGTTCCTCGAGGTAAAAAATGTGCCGGTGTGTCAATAATGCCCGGGACATTTTCTCTTCCCAATCCGTCACTACATGCATAATAGAAAGCAGTCCAATACTGCAGCAGTTGGCATCAAATCCTGAGTTGAATGGGGACAGAATGAGCTTTGAGGACTTTCAATCTCTCCATCCTCACTAGTACACAATAGTGTAGTGTTTATGTATGTGAAGGATGATGTTAAACTAGCTGCAGGGCTGGACCTGAAAAGGAAGGAGATGAGGGGAGGAGCTGTAGGTGCTGGGCTGGAGGATCAGGGAATCGTGGGGAGGGTGTTCCAATGCAGTGGTCCATGACACTCAGCTCTCCTTGCTAGCAGCTATAATCCCGTTGCTCTTCTTGGGAACTCTGAGGATTCCAGATGAAGTAACACTGGATAGTTTAATAGATATGGATATGTCAGACTGGACTACATTAGGATAGAGATATGGAATATTGACACATAAATGTAATGTTCAGTTTAGAGCACTCTATCTAAACATTCTGATGATTCTATACAAGATAACAATGAAAATGAGATTGAGATACTGTATATTCCCTTACAGTCCAGAGCTCAGACACTGTACCTGTCACGACTTCCACCGAAGTCGGTCCCTCTCCTCTTCCCATCTGCACTGTAAAAAAAAAACGATTATTATTAAGTAACTGGTTCCACAGCCTTTTAGTACTTTTACTTAACTTTTCAGTCCAAGTGATAGGTAAACAAACTGACCCAGACTTAAGAAAACTGGCAAAAATTCTGTCAACTTGTCTCATATGTTAATTCAACTATAAATGATTGTTTGGTCATCTTAACTTAAAAATGGCTGTGCAACTGGTCACAAATGCAGTGCTTTTAACATATACTTATAATTGCATATACCTGCAACCTCTTAGTTTATGGAATTCTGATCTTCCTGCTATGCCAACATGTCTGTGTCATGTATCCGTTAATCTGACTATTCTCTTATCTTTGATTTGATTTACTTATTTAGGCAATTTAGTTTTTACTGTGTAGTTATATAACGTGGTTGGGGCATATTACTATTTTTCAATGTTACTCCTTAAAACTTCTTAGGGTTGAGATCCTGTTAACGGAATCGATTTGACAACAGCCAGTGAAAGTGCAAGGCGCCAAATTCAAAACAACAGAAATCCCATAATTAAAATTCCTCAAACATATAAGTATTTCACACCATTTTAAAGATACACTTCTTGTTAAAACCACCACCGTGTCCGATTTCAAATAGGCTTTACGGCAAAAGCACCACAAACGATTATGTTAGGTCAGTCTCAGAAAAACACAGCCATTTTTCCAGCCAAAGAGAGGAGTCACAAAAATCTGAAATAGAGTTAGAATTAATCACTAACCTTTGATGTTCTTCATCAGATGACACTCATAGGACTTCATGTTACACAATACATGTATGTTTTGTTCAATAAAGTTCATACTTATATCAAAAAATCTCAGCATACATTGGCGCGTTATGTTCAGTAGTTCCAAAAACATCTGGTGATTTTGCAGAGAGCCAATTTACAGAAATAGTCATCATAAATGTTCATGAAAATACAAGTGTTATACATGGAACTTTAGATACACGTCTCTTTAATGCAACCGCTGTGTCAGATTTCAAAAAAGCTCTACGGAAAAAGCAAACCATACAATAATCTGAGTACTGCGCTCAGAGCCCAAACAAGCCAAAATCTGCCATATTGTGCAGTCAACAGAAGTCAGAAATAACATTATAAATATTCACTTACCTTTGATGATCTTCATCAGAATGCACTCCCAGGAATCCCAGTTCCTCAATAAATGTTTGTTTTGTTCGACAATGTCCATCATTTATGTCCAAATAGCTCCTTTTGTTAGCGTGTTTGGTAAACAAATCCAAAGTCACGAAGCGCGTTCACTAGGAGCAGACGAAATGTCAAAAAGTTCCGTCACAGTCCGTAGAAACATGTCAAACGATGTAAAGAATCAATCTTTAGGATGTTTTTAACATAAATCTTCAATAATGTTCCAACCGGAGAATTCCTTTGTCTGTAGAAAAGCAATGGAACAGAGCTCGCTCACACTTGAATGAGTGTCACGAGCTCAAGGCATTCTGCCAGACCTCTGACTCATTCCCCTCTCATTCGCCCCCACCTCACAGTAGAAGCATCAATCAAGGTTCTGAAGACTGTTGACATCTAGTGGAAGCCTTAGGAAGAGCAACATGACCAATATCTCACTGTATCTTCAATAGGGAATGAGTTGAAAAACGACCAACCGCAGATTTCCCACTTCCTGGTTGGATTTTTTTCTCAGGTTTTTGCCTGCCATATGAGTTCTGTTATACACAGACATCATTCAAACAGTTTAAGAAACGAGTGTTTTCTATCCAAATATACTAATAATATGTATATATTAGCCACTGGGACTGAGTGGCAGACAGTTTACTCTGGGCACCTCTGGGCACCTTATTCATCCAAGCTACTCAATACTTCAACCAGCCATAAGAAGTTTTAATCGCCATGATCATAAACATAGTTTTTCTTGAATGTACTTTTTAACAGAGCTGAGATTTACTTTGAAGTGCAAAGTGTAACAATATAGGTTAAATCAGTTATAAACACAGACATGGTGGAGTAACAGGAAGAATGGAATACTGTGAACCAATAAATGGTGAATTCAAATCCCAGGTTGTTGAATAATAATTACTGGTAAATGAATATGCACAATATAATAATGTATGTCAAAGTGTGTCAAATATGTACTTTGAAAACAATTTCAAAGATTTTACTGAGATACAGTTCATGAGGCAATCAGTAAATTGAAATAAGTTCATTAGGCTCTAATCTATGGATTTTACAAGACTGGGAATACAGATATGCATCTGTTGGTCACAGATACCTTAACAAATGGTAGGGGCGTGGATCACCATTTGCCCCATGCAGCGCGACACATCTCCGTCGCATAGAGTTGATCAGGCTGTTGATTGTGGCCTGTGGAATGTTGTCCCACTCCTCTTCAATGGTTGTGCAAAGTTCCTGGATATTGGCGGGATCTGGAACAGTTGCCGTACACGTCGAATCAAGAGCATCCCAAACATGCTCAATGGGTGACATGTCTGGTGTTTGGTGAGTATGCAGGCCATGGAAGAACTGGGACATTTTCAGCTTCCAGGAATTCTATACAGATCCTTAAGGCATGAGGCTGTGCATTATCCTGCTGAAACATGAGGTAATGGTGGCATATTAATGGCATGACAATGGGCCTCGGGATCTTGTCACGGTATCTCTGTGCATTCAAATTGTCATTGATAAAATGCAGTTGTGTTTAGTGTCCTTAGCTTATGCCTGCCCATACCATAACCCCACCCTGCTCACAAACCACTTGCCCACACAACGCCATACTGCGGTTGTCAGACCAGTTGATTGTACTGCCAAATTCTCTAAAATGACATTGGAAGAGGCTTATGGTAGAGAAATGAACATTAAATTCTCTGTCAACAGCTCTGGTGGACATTCCTCCAGTCAGCATGCTAATTGCAGACTCCCTCAAAACCTGAGACATTTGTGGTGTTGTGTTGTGTGACAAAACCTCACATTTTAAAGTGGCCTTTTATTGTCCCCAGCACAGGTTGCATCTGTGTAATGATCATGCTTTTAAATCAGCTTCTTCAAATGCCACACCTGTCAGGTGGATGGATTATCTTGGAAAAGGAGAAATGCTCACTAGCAGGAATGTAAACTAATTTGTTCACAAAATTTGAGAGAAATAATCTTTTTGTGCGTATGGAACATTTCTGGGATCTTTTATTTCAGCTCATGAAACATGGGACCAACACTTTACATGTTGCATTTATATTTTTGTTCACTGTAGTTCCACAGCCTTTTGGGGGGATTAAGATCGCCAAATAATAATTTGTAGTTGAATGAACATATGAGACAATTTGAGCAAACACATCATGTTCAATTGACTGAATTTTAGCTGTAGCTAAGTTTGGGCCAACTAAACATTTTCAGGTAACAATTTTGTAACAAAAATCAAGTTACTTAATAATATTTAGTTGAAATAACTCAGGTTTTCTTTGAGTGTTTTGTGCAGTCCCATTACACTGAATTATTCTTCAGTATAAGATGAAAATTGCCAGATTGATGCTTATTCCCCTCTCAGAGGGGCAATTACATGTCTCTAAGTGTATCAGTGACCCTCTATGCTCTGTCATTATTGCCACGTAGAACAACTAAACATAACACATATCACATTTATGTATCACATTTATGTGTGTGTCAGATGTGAGCAGCTGTCAGTTAATTGTGTGTGTGTGTGTGTGTGTGTGTGTGTGGCTATCACATAGTTGTGTGAATTGGCTTGTCTTTGTGGGTGATTGTGTTGTGGTCCATATAATAATCATATAGTGTGTGTGTGTCAATTGTGTGTGTGTGTTTTTAGTTATTAAAATTCAGCTGTGTGATACATACTCTCCTAGAGGCGGTGATGCTAGGTCATTAGCTGTATGTGTGTATGTGAGTGTATGTCTATGTATGTTGCAACTAACACACACACACATACACACAGACACATACACATAATCATGGAGAAAGAATAAACATCTACGAAGAAAACTGGGTCAGAGGCAATTATCAACGTTGTCTCCACATCGGGGCCAAAAGGTTCACTGTAATGATGTCTGAGTTCAAGTACGTCTTGTTGTGTCTTCCTAAGGTATAAATATATTTTAGTCTTTGTTCCTCTAAAGGGCCGTCCTCTCCTCAGCAGCAGTTCAAATGCTGACCAGTAGAGTGTGCTGTGTAATGGGAATCACCGGGTCTTCCTCTGTATTCAGCTCAGACTTCGTAATGAGCTGTGGTCCTGTGTCTCCAAGTGGATTGCCCGTTTGGCCTCAATAAACACAGCTTTTTATTAGATCTCTCTCCCCCAATACACACACACACACACACACAAACACACACATACATACATACATACATACACATGCACACACACACATGCACACACACACACACATACACACATACACACATCTGTCATTATACTGTCTATATGACAGGGCAACTAACAGGGAGACCAGGTGCGTGTGTGTGTGTCTACTGCATGTTTAATTGATGACCTCTGCCTGCGCCCCCTGCTGTGAATGTGCAGCATATGCTATAAGAAAGGGAGAAAAAGATAAATATACGGGAGGGAGGGAGGGAGGGAGGGAGGGAGGGAGGGAGGGAGGGAGGGAGGGAGGGAGGGAGGGAGGGGGAGGGAGGGAGGGAGGGGGAGGGAGGGAGGGAGGGAGGGGGAGGGAGGGAGGGAGGGAGGGAGAGATGAGCAGTAGAGAGCTTTATGCAGCATATGTTATAGTCTGTATGTTGAATAATAATTACAGGTGTGTTAGTGACAGATTGACAGGCCTGTCTACTGGATGGAGGGAGGGAGGGAGGGAGGGAGGGAGGGGGGGGGGGAGGGGGAGGGAGGGAGGGGACAGAGAAGAGGAGAGATGAGCAGTAGAGAGAGTTTATGCAGCATATGTTATAGTCTGTATGTTGAATAATAATTACAGGGTGTGTTAGTGACAGATTGACAGGCCTGTCTACTGGAGAGACACTGGACTCCCCCCCCACCCCTCTCTACTAGCTCTGACCCCCTCCCCTGTTCCTTCTGGCTCCTCCCTCCCCCATGTAGAATCGATAAAGATTGAGGAATGATAGGGATATGATAGGAATACGGGACAGACAGTCTCTCTCCCTCCTGTGGTAACCCTGCTCTCCCATGTTCCCCTGGACCCCCTGGAGTTAGCATCATGTTTACTCCATTTCCCTCCACTTCCCATCTAAATACAGATTAAATATGTAACATGTTCATAAAAAATTTACCATTGAACACATGTGTAAACATACACGACCCAAGTTTGGGTCGGGGGTGGCCTGTGTGTGTGTTTTGGGAGGGTGAGTGTATGTGATAGTGTGTGTCTCGGGAGGGTGATTGTATGTGATAGTGTATGTGATAGTGTGATAGTGTAGGTGATAGTGTATGTGATAGTGTATGTGATAGTTTGTGTGATAGTGTATGTGATAGTATATGTGATAGTGTATGTGATAGTGTATGTGATAGTGTATGTGATAGTGTATGTGATAGTGTATGTGATAGTGTATGTGATAGTGTATGTGATAGTGTATGTGATAGTGTATGTGATAGTGTATGTGATAGTGTATGTGATAGTGTATGTGATAGTGTATGTGATAGTGTGTGTGATAGTGTGTGTGATAGTGTGTGTGTCTCAGGAGGGTGAGTGTATGTGACGGTGTATGTGATAGTGTGTGTGATAATGTGTGTGATAATGTTTGTGAAAGTGTATGTGATAATGCATGTGATAGTGTGTGTGATAGTGTGTGTGTCTCGGGAGGGTGAGTGAGTGTATGTGATAGTGTATGTGATAGTGTGTGTGTCTCGGGAGGGTGAGTGTATGTGATAGTGTATGTGATAGTGTATGTGATAGTGTGTGTGTGTGTGTGATAGTGTATGTGACAGTGTGTGTGATAGTATATGTGGTAGTGTGTGTGATAGTGTGTGTGATAATGTGTGTGATAGTGTATGTGACAGTGTGTGAGTGTGTATAGTGTATGTCTCGGATAGTGTATGTGATAGTGTGTGATAGTGTATGTGATAGTGTGTGATATGTGTGTGTGTCTCGGGAGGGTGAGTGTATGTGATAGTGTATGTGATAGTGTGATGTGATAGTGTGTGATAGTGTCTCGGGAGTGTGTGTGATAGTGTATGTGATAGTGTATGTGATAGTGTGATGTGTATGTGATAGTGTATGTGATAGTGTGTGTGTGATAGTGTGTGATAGTGTGTGTGTGTGTAGTGTATGTGATAGTGTGATAGTGTAGTGATAGTGTGTGATAGTGTGTGTGATAGTGTGTGTGTGTGTGATAGTGTATGTGATGTGATAGTGTGTGTGTATGTGATAGTGTAGTGTGTGATAGTAGTGTGTGATAGTGTGTGTGTGTGTGTGTGTGTGTGATAGTATGTGTGAGTGTAGTGTGTGATAGTGTGTATGTGTGTGATAGTGTATGTGATAGTGTGATAGTGTATGATAGTGTATGTGATAGTGTATGTGATAGTGTATGTGATAGTGTGTGATAGTGTGTGTCTCAGGGAGGGTGAGTGTATGTGATAGTGTGTGTGATAGTGTATGTGATAGTTTATGTGATAGTGTATGTGATAGTTTGTGTGATAGTGTATGTGATAGTGTGTGTGATAGTGTGTGATAGTGTGTGTGATAGTGTGTGTGATAGTGTATGTGATAAATGTATGTGATAGTGTGTGTGATAGTGTGTGTGATAGTGTGTGTTTATTTGATAGTGTGTATGTGATAGTGTATGTGATAGTGTATGTGATAGTGTATGTGATAGTGTATGTGATAGTGTGTGTGATAGTGTATGTGATAGTGTATGTGATAGTGTGTGTGATAGTTTATTTGATAGTGTGTGATGTGATAGTGTGTGTGATAGTGTGTGTGTGATAGTGTATGTGATAGTGTATGTGATAGTGATAGTGTGTGTGTGATAGTGTGATAGTGTATGTGATAGTGATATAGTGTGATAGTGTGTGATAGTGTATGTGATAGTGTATGTGATAGTTTATGTGATAGTGTATGTGATAGTGTATGTGATAGTGTATGTGATAGTGATGTGATAGTGTATGTGATAGTGATAGTGTATGTGATAGTGTTATATAGTGTGTGTGATAGTGTATGTGATAGTGTGTGTGTGATAGTGTAGTGTGATAGTGTATGTGTGTGTGATAGTGTATGTGATAGTGTGTGTGATAGTGTGTGTGTGATAGTGTATGTGATAGTGTATGTGATAGTGTATGTGATAGTTTGTGTGATAGTGTATGTGTCTCAGGAGGGTAGTGTATGTGATAGTGTATGTGATAGTGTGTGTGTGTGTATGTGATAGTGTGTGTGATAGTGTGTGATAGTGTGTGATAGTGTGTGTGTGATAGTATGATAGTGTGTATGTGATAGTGTGTGTGATAGTGTAGGAGTGTGTGATAGTGTAGTGTGTGTGATAGTGTGTGTGATAGTGTGTGTGATAGTGTGTATGTGATAGTGTGTAGTGTGATGTGTGTGTGTGTATGTGATAGTGTATGTGATAGTGTGTGTGATAGTGTGTGTGTGATGTGTGATAGTGTATGTGATAGTGTATGTGATAGTATATGTGATAGTGTGTGTGATAGTGTGTGTGATAGTGTGTGTGTAGTGTATGTGATGTGATAGTGTATGTGATAGTGTATGTGATAGTGTGATAGTGTATGTGATAGTGTTATGTGATAGTGTGTGTGATAGTGTATGTGATAGTGTATGTGATAGTGTATGTGATAGTGTGTGTGATAGTGTATGTGTATGTGATAGTGTTATGTGATAGTGTATGTGTGTGATAGTGTGTGTGTATGTGATAGTGTATGTGATAGTGTATGTGATAGTGTATGTGATAGTGTATGTGATAGTGTATGTGATAGTGTATGTGATAGTGTGTGTGATAGTGTATGTGATAGTGTGTGTGATAGTGTATGTGATAGTGTGTGTGTGTGATAGTGTATGTGATAGTGTGTGTGATAGAGTATGTGATAGTGTGTGTGATACTGTGTATGTCTCGGGAGGGTGAGTGTATGTGATAGTGCGTGTGATAGTGTATGTGATAGTGTATGTGATAGTGTATGTGATAGTGTATGTGATAGTGTATGTGATAGTGCATGTGATAGTTTATGTGATAGTGCATGTGATAGTGTATGTGATAGTGTGTGTGTGTGTATGTGATAGTATGTGTGATAGTGTATGTGATAGTGTGTGATAGTGTATGTGATAGTGTATGTGATAGTGTGTGTGTGTGATAGTGTGTGTGATAGTGTGTGTGATAGTGTGTGTGATAGTGTATGTGATAGTGTATGTGATAGTGTATGTGATAGTGTATGTGATAGTGTGTGTGATAGTGTATGTGATAGTGTGTGTGATAGTGTATGTGATAGTGTGTGTGATAGTGTATGTGATAGTGTATGTGATAGTGTATGTGATAGTGTATGTGATAGTGTATGTGATAGTGTATGTGATAGTGTATGTGATAGTGTATGTGATAGTGTGTGTAGTGATAGTGTGTGATAGTGTATGTGATAGTGTATGTGTGATGTGATAGTGTATGTGATAGTGTGTGATAGTGTGTGTGATAGTGTGTGTGATAGTGTATGTGATAGTGTGTGTGATAGTGTGTGATAGTGTATGTGTATGTGATAGTGTGTGTGTGTATGTGTGTGATAGTGTATGTGATAGTGTGTGTGTGATAGTGTGATAGTGTGATAGTGTGTGTGATAGTGTATGTGATAGTGTGTGTGATGTGTGTGATAGTGTATGTGATAGTGTGTGATAGTGTGTGATAGTGTGTGTGATAGTGTATGTGATAGTGTGTGATAGTGTAGTGTGTGTGTGATAGTTTGATAGTGTATGTGATAGTGTATGTGATAGTGTATGTGATAGTGTGTGTGTGTGTATGTGATAGTATGTGTGATAGTGTATGTGATAGTGTGTGTAGTGTGTGTGTGATAGTGTATGTGTGATAGTGTGTGTGTGTGTATGTGAGTGTAGTGTGTGATAGTGTGTGTGATAGTGTGTGATAATGTTTGTGTGTGTGATAATGTGTGATAGTGTGTGTGATAGTGTGTGTGATAGTGTGTGATAGTGTATGTGATAGTGTATGTGATAGTGTGTGTGATAGTGTGTAGTGTGTGTGATAGTGTATGTGACAGTGTGTGTGATAGTGTATGTGATAGTGTGTGTGATAATGTGTGTGATAGTGTATGTGATAGTGTGTGTGATAGTGTGTGTGATAGTGTGTGATAGTGTATGTGATAGTGTATGTGATAGTGTATAGTGTATGTGATAGTGTGTGTGTGTGTGTGTGATAGTGTGTGTGATAGTGTGTGTGATAGTGTATGTGATAGTGTATGTGATAGTGTGATGTGATAGTGTATGTGATAGTGTATGTGATAGTGTGATAGTGTGTGATAGTGTGTGTGATAGTGTGATGTGTGTGATAGTGTGTAGTGTATGTGATAGTGTGTGTGATAGTGTATGTGATAGTGTGTGTGATAGTGTATGTGATAGTGTGATGTGATAGTGTATGTGATAGTGTATGTGATAGTGTATGTGATAGTGTGTGTGATAGTGTATAGTGATATGTGATAGTGTATGTGATAGTGTATAGTGTATAGTGTATGTGATAGTGTGTGTGATAGTGTGTGATA
The DNA here is from genome assembly GCF_018296145.1 of Oncorhynchus tshawytscha. Classification (NCBI taxonomy): domain Eukaryota; kingdom Metazoa; phylum Chordata; class Actinopteri; order Salmoniformes; family Salmonidae; genus Oncorhynchus; species Oncorhynchus tshawytscha. The sequence goes on along the minus strand of NC_056447.1, from coordinate 29,900,838 downwards.
GTGTGTGAGTGTGTGATGTGCATGTGATAGTGTATGTGATAGTGTATGTGATAGTGTATGTGTGATAGTGTGTGTGATAGTGTGTGTGATAGTATATGTGATAGTGTATGTGAGTGTGTATGCGATAGTGTGTGTGATAGTGTATGTGATAGTGTGTGTGATAGTGTATGTGATAGTGTGTGTGATAGTGTATGTGATAGTGTATGTGATAGTGTATGTGTGATAGTGTATGTGATAGTGTGTGTGATAGTGTATGTGATAGTGTATGTGATAGTGTATGTGATAGTGTATGTGATAGTATATGTGATCGTGAATGTGATAGTGTGGGTGATAGTGTATGTGATAGTGTGTGTGTCCAGGCTATGGATTATGTAGCTGTACTGAATTCTGTATTTTCTTTGCCATAGCCAGAGTTCAAACGTGTTCATTAGTGTTAGAAAATCAGGTAATGTACTTATTGTACCCTGAAGGTCAGTTTGTGTGGGCTAAGTTTACTGGGGCAGAAAATGCAGGAGCGTGACTCACTCTGGTACCTTTCTACCAGCCTCAGAAATATGCCTCCATCGCACTCTGTCTGCTCACTGCCTTACACACACACACACACACTCTGTCTGCTCACTGCCTTACACACACAAGTGAGAGTTGTGCTTGTGTGTATGTAGGGCAGACAGAGAGAAAGTCTGTTTATCGCTGACAGAGTTAGAGAAGGTGGCAAAAAGGTGGCAAAGGTGTGTGTTTGCAGGTGTGTGTGTGTGTGTGTGTGTGTGTGTGTGTGTGTGTGTGCGTGTGTGCGTGCGTGTGCGTGTTTGTGTTTGTGTGTGCGTGTGTGACTTCACATAAAGGTGACATCCACTGCAGTAGGGATGAGGTAGTGAGGGAGGAAACCTTACCCTCCTCTCCTCATATGACGAAGGACAATATCTGAACATTAGAGACTGTTTGCAAGGATTCTCCACACATCAAATCTTTACACACAAGCAGACACACAAAACCGCACATCAACACACACGTACAAGCACAAACACACATACTCACACACAGTTAATGCTGCTGTTCTATTATATACGACTTAATCAACTGTGTGACCAATATGCTACCCACTTTATGTTTGCAACACGGTCAAACTTGACATATTCATAATTTACACTGTATATCCTATTGTGTACCTATCAGTCTTGTTACTATAATTACTACCTTCCTCTGATTACTTGTTATATTTTATTTATACTTTTATTATTATTTTGTACTGCTATGTTGAGTTAGATAGCACGCAAGCATTTTCAGCCAGGTCACCCGTAATACAAGTCAGTCATACAAGTCAGTATTTGACGTCCATCCATGTGTGAAGCCGTCGGGAGATGATGTGGAAACCATGGGCAACAGTGGACGCTGTTACCTTCAAGTAAGTTTCAGCATTGTGGACGGAGATGGCGATTGGGATTAAGCATCTGCCATGGGCTTTTGGCTGTCTAGATCCCTGCTGGTTGTTGTTGTTGTTGTTTTTAATATTCCCTGAGACCTGCCGTGTCTGTAACTGCGAGGAGTAACAGTGTAACCTACGTTGCTACCATGACAAAGATCAAAGCAGATGGGAGTAGCATTGAGGACAATGATGTCACTCTATCACAGGTGAAGGATCTTTTAAACAAACAAAAAGAGTTATTCGAGCACTTACAACAACAAGAAAATAGCTTCAAGTGTTGTGTCCAAATACTGGTGGAGTCAACAAATAAAAGAATGGATGACCAGACCAGAGAGGTCCAGGATCAGGTGAACAGTTTGAAGTTCTCCCAGGGTCAGCTCGATGAGTTTAAACAGGAGAACGGCAAGATGACAGCAAATCCCTAAGTCATTTAGAGAGGATATCAGTTCTGTATGTGAATCCATGATAACAATGAAGGAGAATCCAGATTAACTCAAGGGACAATCAAGGCTGAACAACAGGGTTGTGGACGGAGTTGCAGAATCACCACAAGACCTGGATGGAGTCTGAGGACAAAGTGAAGATTGAGGAAGATTGAGGTCAAGCGTGCCCACAGGACTGGAAAACCCACCACCGGCCCAGGTGACAGGCCCAGGCCAATAGTGGTCAAGTTCCTGAGGTTCAAGGACAAGTTAGCTGTTATGGAAAGAGCCAAGAACTTGATAAAAGCGTACATCTTCCTCAATATGGACAATCCTGAAACGGTATGCCAGAAGAGGAAAGAACTGATCCCAGCCAGGAAAGCTGCCAGAGCACGTGGGGATATTGTTAACATCCACTATAACAGGCTCATTGTCCACTCTCCTTCCAAAAAGTCTGGAAGGGATGAGCAAGCCAAGCCTATGGGTTCGTAGCTTCAACCCCGCGGCACACACACACCAACTGATTAATGGACTGCTGTATTTTTTTTTTTTGTCTGGCTTTGTTTGATATTTTCCATATTGTGTCTATCTCTGATAAGCTACCCAGGAAAGAGCTGAAAATAGCCCATATTAATAAATGTAGCCTTAGAAATAAGGATAATGAAATCAATAACTTACTATCAGATAACATACAGTACATATATTAGCCATTTCTGCGACTCAGTTAGATAATTAATTTCATAATACAGCAGTAGCAATACAAGGATATAACATCTTTAGAAGAAACAGGAATGCTTATGGGGGAGGTGTTGCTTAATATATTCACAGTCATATCCCTGTAATGCTTAGAGAAGATCTTATGCCAAGTCTTATTTAATAAGTGTTGTGGTGTTGCACTGTGTGTCTGCAGTTCCTGGTTCTCCATCATTACTGGCAATTCCCTGTCTTCCTCTTCCATATTTCCATTTTCAACTCCCCATCCAACAATAAAGGTGATACAGTGCATTCATATCCATTCACTTTTTCCACATTTTGTTACGATACAGCCAATTTCTAAAATGTATTAAATATTTTTTTCCCTCATCAATCAACACACAATACCCCATACGGACAAAGCAGAAACAGGTTTTTTGATTATTTTATTTGCGAATGTATAAAACATTTTAACCGGAAATACGATATTTGCATAATTATTCAGACCCTTTACTCAAGACTTTGTTGAAGCACCTTTGACAGCAATTACATCCTCGAGTCTTCTTGGGTTTGACGGTACAAGTTTGGCACACCTGTATTTGGGGAGTTTCTCCCATTCTTCTCTGCAGATCCTCTCAAGCTCTGTCAGGTTGGATGGGGAGCGTCACTGCACAGCTATTTTCAGGTCTCTCCAGAGATGTTCGATTGTGTTAAAGTACAGGCTCTGGCTGGGCAACTCAAGGACATTCAGAAACTCCTGCATTGTCCTGGCTGTGTGCTTAGGGTTGTTGTCCTGTTGGAAGGTGAACCAGTCTGAGGTCCTGAGCACTCTGGAGCAGGTACTTTGTACTTTGCTCCGTTCATCTTTCCCTCTATCCTGACTAGTCTTCCAGTCCCTGCCACTGAAAAACATCTCCACAGCATGATGCTGCCACCACCATGCTTCACCGTAGGGATGGTGCCAGGATTCCTCCAGATGTGATGTTTGACATTCAGGCCAAAGTGTTCAATCTTGGTTTCATCAGACCAGAGAATCTTATTTCTCATGGTCTGAGTCAAGCAGGCTGTCATGTGCCTTTTACTGAGAAGTGGCTTCTGTCTGGCCACTCTACCACAAAGGTCTGATTGTTGGAGTGCTGCAGAGATGGTTGTCCTTCTGGAAGGTTCTCCCATCTCCACATAGGAACTCTGGAGCTCTGTCAGAGTGACCATTGAGTTCTTGGTCACATCCCGGACCAAGGTCCCTCTCCCAAGGTTGCAAAGTTTGGCTGGGCGGCCAGCAATAGGAAGAGTCTATGTGGTTCCAAACTTATTCCATTTAAGAATGATGGAGGCCACTGTGTTTTTGGGGACCTTCAATGCTGCAGAAATGTTTTGTACCCATTCCCAGATCTGTGCCTCAACACAATTCTGTCTCGGAGCTCTACAGACATTTCCTTGGACCTCATGGCTTGGTTTTTGCTCTGAAGGATGATCAGTGGAAACAGGATGCACCTGTGCTCAATTTCGATTCTCACAGCAAAGAGTCTGAATACTTATGTAAATAAGGTATTTCTATAAACCTGTTTTCACTTTGTCATTATTGATGTGTGTAGATTGATGAGGACATTTCTTTATTTAATCAATTTTAGAATAAGGCTGTAACGTAACAAAATGCAGAAAAAGTGGTCTGAATACTTTCCGAATGCACTGTACACAGGTAGAAGTGCCCAACCATCATCTTTGGTCAGCATTGGTGGGAGAGGTGAGCTTTCAGAAAGAAACATGCATTAGCTCTCAATATTTCTCAGCTGATTCAAGAAAAGACATACTACTAAAATCTGTGACAGCTGGTGTGTTGTGCACTGAAGTCCATAAGCGAAGGGAAAATGTCAGAGGTGGAGAGGGCATTGCTGCGATAAGGAATTATACAACGATGTGGCTGCTATAAAAGTGAACTGTGTTTGCGTGTATTCGGGGGTGTATTCATTTCGCCTATTCTGTTGAAAAAGGTTTCTGCAACAGAAGCAAACAGAAGAAAACAGGGATAAACATATCTGAATTTGTCCAATAAAAACTCTTGTTTGCAACTGTTGGACTAATGATTACACACTAGATCATCTAGATCAAGGCAAGATTGCTCAAGGCAGTATTGAATGTGTCAATGTCTGTCACCTTGTTCACAAAAATGTATCTCAACCTGTGCACCTATGTTTCATTTTTAGGCTAGGTTGTAGCAACCTCAGGATGGGTTTAGGGAAACTTTGAGTATCATATAGTAGCCTAAACCTATCAATGTTACATTGAGCTGGGTGAATGGAATATGAATGACAGTTATCCAATGTGCTGTAAAACAAAATATCGTCCTCCCTCATATTAAATGGCATCGACCGCCACATATCTACACGCTCTCCTCCTCTCACCTTTTCCCTTCACTTATGGACTTCAGTGCACAACACATCAGCTGTCTGACCAGGCAAATAAAAACATTGCCAAGCCAAACCTTCATATCATAACCGCTACACCCAGCCTACATCTTTGTCACCATATTAGCTAACATCAAGTCAACATAGCTACTAGAACTAACGTGTTAATAAAACCATTACATCATAAAATACAGTGCACAGTTAGCAATCAGTTTAGCAGTTACACCAGCGGGCCCCAGTGGCAATAAGTTAATAAAACCAAAAGCTTACCTTGACTTGGAAGAGTTCCAGTGTTGGTTAGCCATAGCCAGCTAGGTAACATAGCATCCCTCACTGTTTGAGCCGCGTGTTTAAGTACAGAGTACTAAGTAAGTTAAAGTGAAATATATACATATATAGCTCTCTCTCTAGCTTCTACTTCATTTTAAAAGTTTTTTTTGTCTTTCTCTCTCTTGTTTTACCCCTTTTTCTCCCCAATTTTGTGGTATCCAATTGGTAGTTATGGTCTTGTCTTGTACAGACTCGGGAGAGGTGAAAGTCGAGAGCCGTGCGTCCTCCGAAACACAACCCAGTGTCCTGTGGTAGCCTACAGACTGCCATGAGGCTACTTGTCATGCTGGCATAAATTATTCGAAGAAAGGCGCAGGAAGACATAGTTTTTTTTTTATTATACTCCAAAATTTCAGCAGGGACGAAGACGAAACGAACATATAACAAAACACAGGGTTGAAACCTAAACAAAAGAGCGAGGAGTACCTCGAATAAATAACACGCACACAATAATTAACACACGGGACGAGACCCATAATCACCTATGCAATCCACAACGAAAGCCAAAACACACAGCACAGGTACTCACACGCACCAACGGAAATAGTAACAACAATGGACAGCCCAATGGAAACCAAAGGTAACACTTATACAAGTACTAATCAGTGTGAATAGGGGACAGGTGTGCGTAAATGAAAGTTCGGAGGGATCCGTGACACTACTGTAGACCTTCATATTAAAACAATGTGTTTTAATCAATTATTTGTTGAAGTTAATATATTTAGCATAGTTTGAACTTTTTTAATCTTTCACTATTTTATTTTTATGAAATTCACTGAGGAGGTTTTCGCCTCCATTGACTAAAGTCCCACTGAATCGGTGTGAGTTTGTCCCTATCAGGACAGCAGACTGTAACCCCTACTGACCCAGTGTGTCTGATTATCAGTAAGAGGCCTGAGACACAGGTGTTTAAGAGGCTTTAGACTGAAAACAGGAATAGATCAGGCCATTCCTCTACGAAAAAAGATTGTAGTCAGAGCGCAGTTAAACTTCAGTATATCTGCAGTTATTGTTTTATTACTGCGTCCAAAATACCACAGTTGACTGGAGTTACTGCACCTTTACTGCAGTAGTTTTGCTGTGTAACTGCAGTTAGAGTGCAGTATAACTGCAGTTCAACTGAAGTACACTGCAGTTATTTTGCAATTACTATGTCAAAAATACCACAGTTGACTGCAGTTACTGCACTTTTACTGCAGTTTCAAAAATGCAATCATTTTTTGTAAGGGTCTGCTCTCTTTTCCAAACACTGTACTACTCCATACTGTGTGAAGAGGTTGTTGAGGGGTGCTGATATTGATATTGACAACAACACTTCCCCAGGTCTCTGTATTAGGGAAACTATGGGACACACACACACACACACACACAGACAGACACACACACACACACACGCACACACACACACACATACTACTCTCCAGATCTCAGTCAGTCAGACTCAGCAGAACAGAATAACTGGAACCCACCAAATCAGCCGTCCGGTACTGAGGTACTGACCGGTTTTGACCCGTCATCAACATGGCCTGATTCAGGCTTTGGGATGCCTGCCAGAATTATGATCTGACCCATAACATTTAGTCAGTCACTTTTGGTTAGTCTACCCACTGGAATACTGAGGCCACTGTGGCAGTAAGAGGAACACTGACTAAGAAACACTAGACTACCTCTCCTGAATGGGAGATGACTGGGAGAAGGTTACATCTTATAGACTTAAACTCTACGTTTCCACATAGACCCAGTGGACTGGACACTGGTAATCAGTGTTAGGGTTAAGACTGGATTACTGGTTCCCTCTGGCAGCATTACCAACACTGACTCCTGAATGGGAGAAGAATGAGAGACAGAGATAGATTTAGTAAACTGGACACTACAACATGTTTCTGGTCAAGGTAAGAAGCAGAGACTATTATAGGTTCTGGTCTATCCAGTGTAGTTGTATTATATATTTCTAAATGTAGCAAATGTGCTAAGTTAGCATGATACTAACATTCCCTTCCTGATCTGAGACCTGACATACTGATTCCTCGGACAACCAAAGCCATGGTTCTGGTGCACGAGCTGGCTTGGTTGCTGGTAGTGTTTTGGTGAAATTTGGTTAGAGGTTGGTATAGGTGCCATCATAGAGATAGAACATGTCAGTTAAACACATGAAACCATGTTCTGTTAGCTTTAGCTAAACTTGAATTGATTTTTTGATTTCACCTTTATTTAACCAGGTAGGCAAGTTGAGAATAAGTTCTCATTTACAATTGTGACCTGGCCAAGATAAAGCAAAGCAGTTTGACACATTCAACAACACAGAGTTACACATGGAGTAAACAAACATACAGTCAATAATACAGTAGAAACAAGTCTATATACGATGTGAGCAAATGAGGTGAGATAAGGGAGGTAAAGACAACAAAAAAAGGCCATGGTGGCGAAGTAAATACAATATAGCAAGTAAAACACTGGAATGGTAGATTTGCAGTGAAAGAATGTGCAAAGTAGAAATAAAAATAATGGGGTGCAAAGGAGCACAATAAATAAATAAATACAGTAGGGGAAGAGGTAGTTGTTTGGGCTAAATTATAGATGGGCAGGTGCAGTAATCTGTGAGCTGCTCTGACAGCTGGTGCTTAAAACTAGTGAGGGAGATAAGTGTTTCCAGTTTCAGAGATTTTTGTAGTTTGTTCCAGTCATTGGCAGCAGAGAACTGGAAGGAGAGGCGGCCAAAGGAAGAATTGGTTTTGGGGGTGACCAGAGAGATATACCTGCTGGAGCGCGTGCTACAGGTGGGTGCTGCTATGGTGACCAGCGAGCTAAGATAAGGGGGGACTATACCAAGCAGGGTCTTGTAGATGACCTGGAGCCAGTGGGGTTGGCGACGAGTATGAAGCGAGGGTCAGCCAATGAGAGCGTACAGGTCGCAGTGATGGGTAGTATATGGGGCTTTGGTGACAAAACGGATGGCACTGTGATAGACTGCATCCAATTTATTGAGTAGGGTATTGGAGGCTATTTTGTAAATGACATCGCCGAAGTCGAGGATTGGTAGGATGGTCAGTTTTACAAGGGCGTGTTTGGCAGCATGAGTGAAGGATGCTTTCTTGTGAAATAGGAAGCCGATTCTAGATTTAACTTTGGATTGGAGATGTTTGATGTGAGTCTGGAAGGAGAGTTTACAGTCTAACCAGACACCTAGGTATTTGTAGTTGTCCACATATTCTAAGTCAGAACCATCCAGAGTAGTGATGCTGGACGGTCGGACAGGTGCAGGCAGCGATCGGTTGAAGAGCATGCATTTAGTTTTACTTGTATTTAAGGGCAATTGGAGGCCACGGAAGGGAAGTTGTATGGCATTGAAGCTCGTCTGGAGGGTTGTTAACACAGTGTCCAAAGAAGGGCCAGAAGTATACAGAATGGTGTCGTCTGCATAGAGGTGGATCAGAGACTCACCAGCAGCAAGAGCGACATCATTGATGTATACAGAGAAGAGAGTCGGCCCAAGACTTGAACCCTGTGTCACCCCCATAGAGACTGCCAGAGGCCCGGACAACAGGCCCTCCGATTTGACACACTGAACTCTATCAGAGAAGTAGTTGGTGAACCAGGCAAGGTAATCATTTGAGAAACCAAGGCTATCGAGTCTGCGGATGAGGATGTGGTGATTGACAGAGTCGAAAGCCTTGGCCAGGTCGATGAATACGGCTGCACAGTAAAGTCTCTTATCGATGGCGGTTATGATGTCGTTTAGGACCTTGGGCATGGCTGAGGTGCACCCATGACCAGCTCTGAATCCAGATTGCATAGCGGAGAAGGTGCGGTGGGATTCGAAATGGTCGGTAATCTGTTTGTTGACTTGGCTTTCGAAGACAGGATAGATAGGATAGATAGATATAGGTCTGTAGCAGTTTGGGTCAAGAGTGTACCCCTTTGAAGAGGGGGATGACCGCAGCTGCTTTCCAATCTTTGGAAATCTCAGACGACACGAAAGAGAGGTTGAACAGGTTAGTAATAGGAGTTGCAACAATTTTGGCAGATCATTTTAGAAAGAAAGGGTCCAGATTGTCTAGCCAGGCTGATTTGTAGGGGTCCAGATTTTGCAGCTCTTTCAGAACATCAGTTGACTGGATTTGGGAGAAGGGGAAATGGGGAAGGCTTGGGCGAGTTGCCCGGTGCCTACCCCAGTGCAGTTTCCCGGGGTTGGGGTAGCCAGGTGGAAAGCATGGCCAGCCGTAGAAAAATGCTTATTGAAATCCTCAATTATAGTGGATTTATCGGTGGTGACAGAGTTTCCTATCCTCAGTGCATTGGGCAGCTGGGAGGAGGTGTTCTTATTCTCCATGGACTTTACAGTGTCCCAGAACCTTTTAGAGTTTGTGTTGCAGAAGGCAAATTTCTGCTTGAAAAAACTAGCCTTGGCTTTTCAAACTGCCTGTATATATTGGTTTCTGACTGAAAAGTTGCATATCACGGGGGCTGTTCGATGCTAATGCAGAATGCCATAGGATGTTTTTGTGTTGGTTAAGGGCAGTCAGGTCTGGAGAGAACCAAGGGCTATATCTGTTCCTGGTTCTAAATTTCTTGAATGGGGCATGCTTATTTAAGATGGTGAGGAAGGCATTTAAAAAAATAACCAGGCATCCTCTACTGACGGGATGAGGTCAATATCATTCCAGGATACCCGGGCCAGGTCGATTAGAATTTCCTGCTCGCTGAAGTGTTTCAGGGAGCGTTTGACAGTGATGAGTGGAGGTCGCTTGACCGCTGACCCATTACAGATGCAGGCAATGAGGCAGTGATCGCTGAGATCTTGGTTGAAGACAGCAGAGGTGTATTTAGAGGGCAAGTTGGTTAGGATGATATCTATGAGGGTGCCCGTGTTTACGGCTTTGGGGTGGTACCTGGTAGGTTCATTGATAATTTTGTGTGAGATTGAGGGCATCAAGCTTGGATTGTAGGATGGCTGGGGTGTTAAGTATGTTCCAGTTTAGGTCACCTAGCAGCACGAGCTCTGAAGATAGATGGGGGGGCAATCAGTTCACATATGGTGTCCAGAGCACAGCTGGGGGCAGAGGGTGGTCTATAGCAGGCGGCAACGGTGAGAGACTTGTTTTTAGAGAGTTGGATTTTTAAAAGTAGAAGTTCAAATTGTTTGGGTACAGACCTGGATAGTAGGACAGAACTCTGTAGGCTAACTGTGCAGTAGATTGCAACACCGCCCCCTTTGGCCGTTCTATCTTGTCTGAAAATGTTGTAGTTAGGGATGGAGATTTCAGAGTTTTTGGTGGTCTTCCTAAGCCAGGATTCAGACACGGCTAGGACATCCGGGTTGGCAGAGTATGCTAAAGCAGTGAATAAAACAAACTTAGGGAGGAGGCTTCTAATGTTAACATGCATGAAACCAAGGCTATTACGATTACAGAAGTCATCAAAAGAGAGCGCCTGGGGAATAGGAGTGGAGCTAGGCACTGCAGGGCCTGGATTCACCTCTACATCACCAGAAGAACAGAGGAGGAGTAGGATAAGGGTACGGCTAAGCTATGAGAATTGGTCGTCTAGGACATCCGGAACAGAGAGTAAAAGGAGGTTTCTGGGGGCGATAAAATAGCTTCAATGTATAATATACAGACAAAGGTATGGTAGGATGTGAATACAGTGGAGGTAAACCTTGGCATTGAGTGATGATGAGAGAGATATTGTCTCTAGAAAAATCATTGAAACCAGGTGATGTCATCGCATGTGTGGGTGGTGGAACTGAGAGGTTGGATAAGGTATAATGAGCAGGCCTAGACGCTCTACAGTGAAATAAGCCAATAAATACTAACCAGAACAGCAATGGACAAGGCATATTGACAGTAAGGAGAGGCATGCTTAGCCGAGTGATCATAAGGGTCGTGTGAGTAGTGAGGTTGTTTGGGGTCACGGCGATTCAGACAGCTAGCCGGGCCATCGGTAGCAAGCTGGCAGTCTGTTTATAGCCACCTCGTGCGTAGATTAGTGGGGTTCCGTGTGGTAGAGGGGACAAATCCAATTGGCAAAATAGATATAGTTACAGTGACCCAAGAAAATTGTCCGATAGACCTATTCAGATAGCAGCCGATAAGACAGCTAACGATTAGCGGACCGCAGATGGGCGTTCAGGTAACGTCGCGACGGAGGGGCCAGTTGGATAACTCCTTCGGCCAGATAACGTCGGTAGTCCAGTCGTGAAGGCCCGGTGGGGCTCCGCATCGGCAGTAAAACGGGTCCGGATAGGTGATTGTATCCCAGGAGTGGCTGATGGAACTCTACAGCTGGCTAGCTCCGGAATAATTTATGTTTGCTCTGGAACCGACGTCAGTAACAGTCACTCGGATAGCAGCTAGCTAGCTGCGAGATCCAGGTGTAAAAACTTGAATTTATCTGCTGTGTGAAGATGCATAAACCATTAATTTAGTCTTTAGTGTCTGTGTGTTCTGTTGATGTGAACACCTCTTCATATTTGGTTTATGTCTGGAGCGTGTGTGTGTTCTTCCACATTTGAGTGTGCATGTCTGAGTATATACTGTGTGTGCTGTAGATGTGTGTAAGGGATGCTAGGTGATGCTTACATGTGTAATCTGTAGAGCATGTCTGTGCTCTTTCTCTTTACTGTCACTCACACTCAGCGGATTCCACACAGACCTGAATTAAACCATGAACTTTACATCTGTCTCCCTAGGTGGTCTAAAGAGTGTGTGTGTCTGTATTTGTGTGTATAGTATGTGTGGACGCAAGTGTCTGTGTGTGTGTCACCCCAGGTCATGTTGTTGTGTGTTCTTCCTGCTATAGGGGGCTAAACTCTTCTCCAACCTGCCTGGCTTACCTACCAGCTGATAAACCACTCAATGCTACAACTCTCCACATGCAGGCCAACTTACTACATGTGTAACGAGAGATTTTATGCCCAACTCCCCCATGTTAAGGAATATGGGTAATGGTAGAGTGTCATGTAGATGAGTATAACTGGCTATTAATGGTGTGCCGTGATGAATGAGGAGAAGGAGGTACATTATATGAGTGGTAGAGGGAGAGATGAATGAGGAGAAGGAGGTAGAGGAGTGGTAGAGGGAGAGATGAATGAGGAGAAGGAAGTAGAGGAGTGGTAGAGGGAGAGATGAGTGAGGAGAAGGAAGTAGAGGAGTGGTAGAGGGAGAGATGAATGAGGAGAAGGAAGTAGAGGAGTGGTAGAGGGAGAGATGAATGAGGAGAAGGAAGTAGAGGAGTGGTAGAGGGAGAGATGAATGAGGAGAAGGAGGTAGAGGAGTGGTAGAGGGAGAGATGAATGAGGAGAAGGAGGTAGAGGAGTGGTAGAGGGAGAGATGAATGAGGAGAAGGGGTAGAGGGGTGGTAGAGGGAGAGATGAATGAGGAGAAGGAGGTAGAGGAGTGGTAGAGGGAGAGATGAATGAGAAGAAGGGGTATAGGAGTGGTAGAGGGAGAGGAGAGATGAATGAGGAGAAGGAGGTAGAGGAGTGGTAGATGGGGAGATGAATGAGAAGAAGGGGGTATAGGAGTGGTAGAGGGAGAGATTAATGAGGAGAAGGAGGTAGAGTGGTAGAGGGAGAGATGAATGAGGAGAAGGAGGTAGAGGAGTGGTAGAGGGAGAGATGAATGAGAAGAAGGAGGTACAGTTTAGGAGTGGTAGAGGGAGAGATGAAGGAGGAAAAGGAGGTAGAGGAGTTGTAGAGGGAAAGATGAAAGAGGAGAAGGAGGTGCAGTAGAAGAGTGGTAGAGGGAGAGATGAATGAGGAGAAGGAGGTAGAGGAGTGGTAGAGGGAGAGATGAATGAGGAGATGGAGGTGCAGTATAGGAGTGGTAGAGGGAGAGATAAATGAGGAGAAGGAGGTACAGTATAGGAGTGGTAGAGGGAGAGATGAATGAGGAGAAGGAGGTAGAGGAGTGATAGAGGGAGAGATGAATGAGGAGAAGGAGGTACAGTACAGGAGTGGTAGAGGGAGAGATAAATGAGGAGATGGAGGTGCAGTATAGCAGTGGTAGAGGGAGAGATAAATGAGGAGAAGGAGGTACAGTATAGGAGTGGTAGAGGGAGAGATGAATGAGGAGAAAGAGGTAGAGGAGTGATAGAGGGAGAGATGAATGAAGGAGAAGGAGGTACAGTATAGGAGTGGTAGAGGGAGAGATGAATGAGGAGAAGGAGGTACAGTATAGGAGTGGTAGAGGGAGAGATGAATGAGGAGAAGGAAGTAGAGGAGTGGTAGTCGAAGAGATGAATGAGGAGAAGGAGGTACAGTATAGGAGTGGTAGAGGGAGAGATGAAAAAAGACTTGATGGATCTCCGTGTTTCTGCACTCCCCTCAGCAGCTGTGTGTGTGTGTGTGTGTGTGTGTGTGTGTGTGTGTGTGTGTGTGTGTGTGTGTGTGTGTGTGTGTGTGTGTGTGTGTGTGTGTGTGTGTGTGTGCATCCACACGTGCTGCTGCTGACAGTGTTTCACACCCCAGTGCTCCTGACCCCAGACTGATGCCTCACTGACCTCTGACATCACACAGGGAGAGGGGTCAGGGTTCACTATCAATCAGTCTCTATGGCCCCGGAGGAGCCGTAGAGAAGTAGAGGAGGAGAGAGTGATCTTGGAAAGTAAAATCAAGTAACTGATCTTTTGCCAGACATGCTGTATTGTTGAAGTGTCTGAGCAGAGTAGACTGTGGTTGCGGTCATGCGGTCAGAGTTATAAACCACTTCTAGAACCCTTAACGACCGTGCTCTTAATGATGTGACCACACACACAGATGTTATTTTCAGATCTCAATGCCATGTTTCCTAAGTTTTATTTGTTTGAAATTGACTAGTGGTGTCTTCCAGACACGGTAATCATCTAGCCGTTGTGTAATAGCACATTGGGACTCGTCTAATTTAGAGGTTGGCAAATCCCCTTTCATCCTGATGAGGGTTGTTTTAACACCTGCTACAGTGGCTTGAGAAAGTATTCACCCCCTTGGCATTTTTCAGATTTTGTTGTCTTACAACCTGGAATTAAAATAGATTTTTTTGGGGTGGGTTTGTATCATTTGATTTACACAACATGCCTACCACTTGAAGATGCAAAATATTTTTTATTGTGAAACAAACAAGAATAAGACAAAAAAAAGCAGAAAACTTGAGTGTTTCCCAGTCCCTGCCGATGAAAAACATCCCCACAGCATGATGCTGCCACCCCCATGCTTCACTGTGGATGGTTTTCTCAGGGTAATGAGAGTTGTTGGGTTTGCGCCAGACATAGCGTTTTCCTTGATGGCCAAAAGCTAAATTTTAGTCTCATCTGACCAGAGTACCTTCTTCCATATGTTTGGGGAGTATCCCACATGCCTTTTGGTGAACACCAAACTCTGGGGACTTTCAGATCAGGTGTATATATACTGAGATCATGTGACAGATCATGTGACACTTAGATTGCTCACAGGTGCACTTTATTTAAATAATTATGTGACTTCTGAAGGTAATTGGTTGCTCCAGATCTTATTTAGGGGTTTCATAGCAAAGTGGTGAATACATATGCACGCACCATTTTCACATTCTTTTATTGTTTAGAATTTTTTGAAAGAAGTTTTTTTATTTATTTCACCAATTTGGACTATTTTGTTTATTCAATTTAAATTACAGGTTGTAATGCAACAAAATAGGAAAAATGCCAAGGAGGATGAATACTTTTGCAAGGCACTGTATTTGCGAAGTAAACATTAGCTTTTACAATATTTGCTGTTTGTCGTTGTCCAGCGTCCAAGCCACCTTTTCTTCCACTACAGCCCTGTTCCATCCCCAGTGTAAACTCTGTTGGGCCAGTGCCATGAGCACATGTCGTAACGTATTTATCTGTTCGGGACACTACCATCATGTGGACATGCTGCTAAACAAGACAGACAGCATATCATTCTGCTCCGAGTGGTGTACAGGCCTGGTAAAACCTCCGGGTTATAAGCTCTGTCTCACTGTGACTCAGATAGAATCACGTCCTGCTGTTTATCACAACATCTCTGTCTGTCTCTCTGTTTACCCCACATACACCCACATCGCCCTATCTCTCCCTCTCTCTTCCCCCCGTCCCTCTGACTCACTCTGTCTCTCTGTTTACCCCACATCCCCTATCTCACCCTCTCTTCCCCCCCCGTCCCTCTGACTCACTCTGTCTCTCTGTTTACCCCACATACACCCACATCGCCCTATCTCACCCTCTCTCTTCCCCCCCGTCCCTCTGACTCACTCTGTCTCTCTGTTTACCCCACATCCCCTATCTCTCCCTCTCTCTTCCCCCGTCCCTCTGACTCACTCTGTCTCTCTGTTTACCCCACATCCCCTATCTCACCCTCTCTCTTCACCCCGTCCCTCTGACTCACTCTGTCTCTCTGTTTACCCCACATCCCCTATCTCTCCCTCTCTCTTCCCCCGTCCCTCTGACTCACTCTGTCTCTCTGTTTACCCCACATCCCCTATCTCACCCTCTCTCTTCCCCCGTCCCTCTGACTCACTCTGTCTCTCTGTTTACCCCACATCCCCTATCTCTCCCTCTCTCTTCACCCCGTCCCTCTGACTCACTCTGTCTCTCTGTTTACCCCACATACACCCACATCGCCCTATCTCTCCCTCTCTCTTCCCCCGTCCCTCTGACTCACTCTGTCTCTCTGTTTACCCCACATCGCCCTATCTCTCCCTCTCCCCTCACTCTGTCTCTCTGTTTACCCCACATACACCCACATCGCCCTATCTCTCCCTCTCTCTTCCCCCGTCCCTCTGACTCACTCTGTCTCTCTGTTTACCCCACATCCCCTATCTCTCCCTCTCTCTTCCCCCGTCCCTCTGACTCACTCTGTCTCTCTGTTTACCCCACATCCCCTCTCTCCCTCTCTCTTTCCCCCGTCCCTCTGACTCACTCTGTCTCTCTGTTTACCCCACATCCCCTATCTCTCCCTCTCTCTTCCCCCGTCCCTCTGACTCACTCTGTCTCTCTGTTTACCCCACATCCCCTATCTCACCCTCTCTCTTCACCCCGTCCCTCTGACTCACTCTGTCTCTCTGTTTACCCCACATCCCCTATCTCTCCCTCTCTCTTCCCCCCGTCCCTCTGACTCACTCTGTCTCTCTGTTTACCCCACATCCCCTATCTCACCCTCTCTCTTCCCCCGTCCCTCTGACTCACTCTGTCTCTCTGTTTACCCCACATCCCCTATCTCACCCTCTCTCTTTCCCCCGTCCCTCTGACTCACTCTGTCTCTCTGTTTACCCCACATCCCCTATCTCTCCCTCTCTCTTCCCCCGTCCCTCTGACTCACTCTGTCTCTCTGTTTACCCCACATACACCCACATCGCCCTATCTCTCCCTCTCTCTTCCCCCGTCCCTCTGACTCACTCTGTCTCTCTGTTTACCCCACATCCCCTATCTCACCCTCTCTTCCCCCGTCCCTCTGACTCACTCTGTCTCTCTGTTTACCCCACATCCCCTATCTCTCCCTCTCTCTTCACCCCGTCCCTCTGACTCACTCTGTCTCTCTGTTTACCCCACATACACCCACATCGCCCTATCTCTCCCTCTCTCTTCCCCCCCGTCCCTCTGACTCACTCTGTCTCTCTGTTTACCCCACATCGCCCTATCTCTCCCTCTCTCTTCCCCCCCGTCCCCTGACTCACTCTGTCTCTCTGTTTACCCCACATACACCCACATCGCCCTATCTCTCCCTCTCTCTTCCCCCGTCCCTCTGACTCACTCTGTCTCTCTGTTTACCCCACATCCCCTATCTCTCCCTCTCTCTTCCCCCGTCCCTCTGACTCACTCTGTCTCTCTGTTTACCCCACATCCCCTCTCTCCCTCTCTCTTCCCCCGTCCCTCTGACTCACTCTGTCTCTCTGTTTACCCCACATCCCCTATCTCTCCCTCTCTCTTCCCCCGTCCCTCTGACTCACTCTGTCTCTCTGTTTACCCCACATCCCCTATCTCACCCTCTCTCTTCACCCCGTCCCTCTGACTCACTCTGTCTCTCTGTTTACCCCACATCCCCTATCTCTCCCTCTCTCTTCCCCCCGTCCCTCTGACTCACTCTGTCTCTCTGTTTACCCCACATCCCCTATCTCACCCTCTCTCTTCCCCCGTCCCTCTGACTCACTCTGTCTCTCTGTTTACCCCACATCCCCTATCTCACCCTCTCTCTTCCCCCGTCCCTCTGACTCACTCTGTCTCTCTGTTTACCCCACATCCCCTATCTCTCCCTCTCTCTTCCCCCGTCCCTCTGACTCACTCTGTCTCTCTGTTTACCCCACATACACCCACATCGCCCTATCTCTCCCTCTCTCTTCCCCCGTCCCTCTGACTCACTCTGTCTCTCTGTTTACCCCACATCCCCTATCTCACCCTCTCTCCCCCCGTCCCTCTGACTCACTCTGTCTCTCTGTTTACCCCACATCCCCTATCTCACCCTCTCTCTTCCCCCCGTCCCTCTGACTCACTCTGTCTCTCTGTTTACCCCACATACACCCACATCCCCTATCTCTCCCTCTCTCTTCCCCCGTCCCTCTGACTCACTCTGTCTCTCTGTTTACCCCACATCCCCTATCTCACCCTCTCTCTTCACCCCGTCCCTCTGACTCACTCTGTCTCTCTGTTTACCCCACATCCCCTATCTCACCCTCTCTCTTCACCCCGTCCCTCTGACTCACTCTGTCTCTCTGTTTACCCCACATCCCCTATCTCACCCTCTCTCTTCCCCCGTCCCTCTGACTCACTCTGTCTCTCTGTTTACCCCACATCCCCTATCTCACCCTCTCTCTTCCCCCCCGTCCCTCTGACTCACTCTGTCTCTCTGTTTACCCCACATCCCCTCTCTCCCTCTCTCTTTCCCCGTCCCTCTGACTCACTCTGTCTCTCTGTTTACCCCACATCCCCTATCTCACCCTCTCTCTTCCCCCGTCCCTCTGACTCACTCTGTCTCTCTGTTTACCCCACATACACCCACATCCCCTATCTCACCCTCTCTCTTCCCCCGTCCCTCTGACTCACTCTGTCTCTCTGTTTCCCATCCCTCTGACTCACTCTGTCTCTCTGTTTACCCCACATCCCCTATCTCTCCCTCTCTCTTCCCCCGTCCCTCTGACTCACTCTGTCTCTCTGTTTACCCCACATACACCCACATCCCCCTATCTCTCCCTCTCTCTTCCCCCATCCCTCTGACTCACTCTGTCTCTCTGTTTACCCCACATCCCCTATCTCTCCCTCTCTCTTTCCCATCCCTCTGACTCACTCTGTCTCTCTGTTTACCCCACAACCCCTATCTCCCTCTCTCTTTCCCATCCCTCTGACTCACTCTGTCTCTCTGTTTACCCCACATCCCCTCTCTCCCTCTCTCTTTCCCCGTCCCTCTGACTCACTCTGTCTCTCTGTTTACCCCACATCACCCTCTCTCCCTCTCTCTTTCCCCGTCCCTCTGACTCACTCTGTCTCTCTGTTTACCCCACATCCCCCTATCTCTCCCTCTCTCTTCCCCCATCCCTCTGACTCACTCTGTCTCTCTGTTTTTAGATCAGAGTTGGTTGAAGGCAGAGTGAGAATCGGGTACATGACATTCCAGTGGGCCCGCCCCCCAAAAACAAAAACAACCCATGCTGACGTCTCCGATTTCCAATTTCCTCTCCTTCACCCCCTCCTTTTGTTCTCCTTCGGGCCTATTCCCTTTTAATCCTCTTTCCAACCCCTGCCTCCCTCGCTTATCCTCTCCTCCACTGCTCGCACTCACTACCCCTCCTCTCCTCTACCCCTTTCCTCCATCTATCCCCATGTTACATAAGGCTCCAGTCAGACCCAGCACACACACACAGCACACACACACACAGAGACTCAGCCGTCTTTGTATTTGTCTGGTGTTTCTCTGTGAGCGGTGGTGTCCAGGCCTTAATGAGGAGCCACAAAGACCCATTGATAGAGACCCCGTGTGAAGGGATCTCACCCCAGCCAAGAGCACCCTGTATGGGCATCAACTGCTCCAGGCACACACTCTGCACAAAGACCTCCAGTGTGGACCGAGACCCTGAAAGGGCACAGACAGAGAGGGAGGGAAATAAAGAGAGAGAGAGACTCATCATCATTTTGAGTGAGAAAGATATGAGAGACAAAAACGGGAAGGAGAGACAGAAAGAGAAGAAAAGGAGGCTAACCAAGAGAGAATCACATTTTAGCTGCCTCTGTGATTATCTGTGTCTCATACAGTCTCATGCTCCTCTCCTCCTTATCTTCTTCCTCATCTTCCTCTCCGTCTGCTCCCTGCAGTTCGGAGTCCCACCTTCTGCCCTCTTTATGCCAGTCAGCCAGTCTGACCAGTGCTCAGTTCTCAGAGGATCTGTTCTCAGAGAGGAATACACAGCTATAGTTCCATGGAGAAATTCTGGTCTGGTTGTTGACAGTGACTCATATGGCTCATATGGAGACACCTCTTCGTTGGAGATAGAGCTGATTGGTGGATATGGCTCTGGAGAACTTTGCTTCTTAAGGACTTACTCTTTGGATGCAGATACAATTGGTGTGACTGCTGAACATTATCTCTGTGTGTTTTATGAAGGCATTCTGTGAATGACATACATGACATTCCACATTCCTTGAGATCATTTGTGTTTTCTCTGTGTGGTATGTGAGCGTTCTGAATGCCACACGAATGATCGAAGGATACGGAGTTGTGTATAAAAGTTATACCGGAGTGTTCTA
>NC_056447.1:29785862-29875862 GCF_018296145.1 Oncorhynchus tshawytscha | reverse complement strand
TCTCAACACCATAGAAAATCTTTGGAGGGAGTTGAAAGTCCGTGTTGCCCAGCCCCAAAACATCACTGCTCTAGAGGAGATCTGCATGGAGGAATGGGCCAAAATACCAGCAACAGTGTGTGAAAACCTTGTGAAGACTTACAGAAAATGTTTGACCTCTGTCATTGCCAACAAAGGGTATATAACAAAGTATTGAGATAAACTTTTGTTATTGACCAAATACTTATTTTCCACCATAATTTGTAAATAAATTCATTAAAAATCCTACAATGTGATTTTCTGGATTTTTTTTCTCATTTTGTCTGTCATAGTTGAAGTGTACCTATGATGAAAATTACAGGCCTCTCTCATCTTTTTAAGTGGGAGAACTTGCACATTTGGTGGCTGACTAAATACTTTTTTGCCCCACTGTATGTTTGTATGTGTCTGTATGTATTTCTGGACCCTCTCTTTCTAAAATTATCCGCCAAAATTGTTGCAACCCCTATTACTAGCCTATTCAACCTCTCTTTCGTATCGTCTGAGATCCCCAAAGATTGGAAAACTGCTGTGGTCATACCCCTCTTCAAAGGGGGAGACACTCTAGACCCAAACTGTTATAGACCTATATCCATCCTGCCCTGCCTTTCTAAAAATCTTCTAAAACCAAGTTAACAAACAGATCACCCACCATTTTGAATCCCACTGTACCTTCTCCCCTATGCAGTCTGGTTTCTGAGCTGGTCAAGGGTGCACCTCAGCCATGCTCAAGGTCCAAAACGATATCATAACCGCCAACGATAAAAGACAGTACTGTGCAGCCATCTTCATCGACCTGTCCAAGGCTTTTGACTCTGTCAATCATCGCATTCTTATCGGCAGACTCAATAGCTTTGGCTTCTCAAATGACTAACTCTCCTGCTTCACCAAATACTTCTCAGATAGAGTTCAGTGTGTCAAATCGGAGGGCCTGTTGTCCGGACCTTTGGCAGTCTCTATGGGGGCGCCACAGGGTTCAATTCTCGGGCCAATTATTTTCTCCTTATATATCAATGATGTTGCTCTTACTGCTGGTGATTCTCTGATCCACCTCTACGCAGATGACACCATTCTGTATATATCTGGCCCTTCTTTGGGCACTGTGCTAACAAACCTCCAAACAAGCTTCAATGTCATACAACACTCCTTCTGTGGCCACCAAATGCTTATGTTAAACCAAGTGCATGCTCTTCAACCGATTGCTGCCCACACTCTCCCGCCCGACTAGCATCACTATTCTGGACGGTTCTGACTTAGAATATGTGGACAACTACAAATACCTAAGTGTCTGATTAGACTGTAAACTCTCCTTCCAGACTCACATTAAGCATCTCCCATCCAAAATTAAATCTACAATCGGCTTCCTATTTTGCAACAAAGCCTCCCTCACTTATGCTGCCCAACATACCATCGTAAAACTGACTATCCTACCGATCCTTGACTTCGGCGAATTCATTTACAAAATAGCCTCCAACAATCTACTCAGCAAACTGGATGTAGTCTATCACGGTGCCATATGTTTTGTCAACAAAGCCCCATATACCACCCACCACTACGACCTGTATGCTCTCGTTGGCTGGCCCTCACTACAAATTTGGCGCCAAACCCACTGGCTCCAGGTCATCTATAAGTCTTTGCTAGGTAAAGCCCCGCCTTATCTCAGCTCACTGGTCACCATAGCAACACCCACCCGTAACACACGCTCCTGCAGATATATTTCACTGGTCATCCCCAAAGCCAACACTTACTTTGGCCGCCTTTCCTTCCAGTTCTCTGCTGCCAATGACTGGAACGAATTACAAGTCTTAAAGTCTTAAAGTCTTGCAAGTCCCTCTCTAACTTTAAGCATCAGCTGGCTGAACAGATTACCGATCACTGTACCTTTGCACAGCCAATCTGTAAATAGCACACCCAACTACCTCATCCCCATATTGTTACTTATCCTCTTGTTCTTTTGCACCCCAGTATCTCTACTTGCACATCATCATCTGCACATCTATCACTCCAGTGTTAATGCTCAATTGTAATTATTTCACTTTACGGCCTATTTATTGCCTTACCTCCCTAATCTTCTACATTTGCACACGTGGTACATAGATTTTTCTATTGTGTTACTGACTGTACGTTGCACTGCTTTGCTTTATCTTGGCCAGGTTGCAGGTGTAAATGAGAACTTGTTCTCAACTGGCCTACCTGGTTAAATAAAGGTGAAATAAAAAATAAAATGTAAATGTACTTATGGTGCTGTAATTCTATTCTGGCTATTGTCTGGAATCTTAACCATAAACACCAACACTGGCAAGATGAGAGAGCCTGGCTGGAGGGCATTTCCAGAAACACACACACACCTCAGACAAAGGACCATAGGGATGAATGAGAACGTTCAGGCAGAGACTGCACACACACACACAATACATCATAAATAAACACACACACCAGGTGCATTGTTTGAGGAAGAATCTGGTCTCATTAGTAGTCATTAATGTACTGCTCGTTACGGCATTGTTTTCTCTCTCTTTCTCTCTCTCTCCCTCTCTCTCTCTCTCTCTCACACTCACTCACTCAGTTCTTTGTGTCTGGAACTGGCTATATTGGTTTTGTGGTGATTAGGTAGAATGTGTGACAGGGGATGTTGGGGGTTGCTGTATGTTCAGAGAGAGAAATTAATTTCATCAGAACCCTTCAGTCTGTATGTGAATGTCTCATGTGTGCTTGTTCCTATGTGTGTTGCTAGGGGTTCCAGCAGTGAAGCTGGGTGAAACACTATTGCGTTTATTGGCTATTATTATTCTGTGGAAAACATTTGTGGAAAATATTGAAACTCCTGTGAAATGGTAAGGCCTAAGGCCACACCCCTTTCATGCAGTGCCATTCCTATTGGCCAAATGGTGGCTCTATAACAAGCAATTGAAAATGCAAACTTTGAAAACTCATGCCCCTCACTCTGTGTGACCTAGAGTTGGGAAATTTGGTACAAATGTACAAACAAGAAACAAAGTTGCCTCGATGACCCATAAAGTCTGTCATGATGGATTTTCTGCCATTTAGAATTGTGTGAAAAACACTACTCCTCTGGCACCGAACGACCGATCTGCATGAATCGTTGATATATGGCATCTATGAACCAATGTCTCCCAATGCAATATATTCCATGCAAGTATGTCAAAGAACATTGGCCGCTACTGACCATATAAATCAGACATGCATATTCGTAACTTGGTACACATCTTCCAAACTCTGTCTAGACTCAACATATGCACCTCCACACGGAGAAGCTATAACAGGAACACGTTTATATCTCTTGATCTGTTTGACTCAGATATATGACATTTGGCACACATGCTCAAGGATACGAACATAGCTAACCTGTAACGTATGCTTCAGTTTAGTTGCATGGTAGCGCTGTTGGACGGGAAAAACAATTCATTAAAGCTCATTGGCTTTCAGCGGCCATATTATTGGAAAAAATTATTGGAAAAAATTGCACTTGAAGATGTGCATCCATATATACCAAGTTTTGGGGCTTATCATTTCAGCGGTTCTGGAGAAGAAGACATTTAAATTAGTAAACCTCATTGAAAATGGTCCAAAATTAGAGTTGTAAAATTACAGGAACTTTCAATAGATTCCCTGGTTCCCAGAAACAGGATGGAAATCCTCCAACCGGGATTTTGAGAACACGTGAATTTGTTGCAACCCTATCCAAAATACATCAAAAGCATATTGCATGACTTGTTCGATGTTAAGTTCTGATATTTGGCAGGCACGGTAAGGAGTACCTAAGTAGTGAATCCTAGGCCAATTTGTCCAATTGTCCTGATGGTGGCACTGTGTGTGTGTGTGTGTGTGTGTGTGTGTGTGTGTGTGTGTGTGTGTGTGTGTGTGTGTGTGTGTGTGTGTGTGTGTGTGTGTGTGTGTGGTGTGTGTGTGTGGTGTGTGTGGACGTGTTTAACAATACCCCTAGAAAAGTCATTTGACCTTGTGGTGACCAACAAAATGTCCCCAATTGGTCAAATTTGTATTTGTTTACTATAATTGTGGGGACCAGAAGTCCACATAAGAATAGTAAACAAACTAAATTTGACCTCCTTTTCTAGGGGTTTAGGGCTGAGGTTAGAATTAGTGTTAGGGTTAGAATTCGGTGTGTGTGTGTGTGTGTGTGTGTGTGTGTGTGTGTGTGTGTGTGTGTGTGTGTGTGTGTGTGTGTGTGTGTGTGTGTGTGTGTGTGTTTGTGTGTCCCGTATGTCAGGGTGCTGTGTGTATGTTCAACTGAAACAGGTCATAGTGTACTGTATCTTGCCTGAAGCGTTAAATCATGTCTTCTCCTCCTGTTAGGATTATTGAGAACTGGAGCCTTTATCATTGCTGTGGTATTCAAAAAGCCTACACATGCAGTCTTTAGTAGTTAATTATGGACAGCCATGTGATTTTTCCTCCTGATGAACAAGATAAAATAGGATATCTCCAGTCACAATAACATAATCAATCTAACATATCACAGAGATGTGTTTTCATTTCAATCTGACAGTGAAAACAGATCCGTAGTTACTTTCATCTTCTCTTTCATTCCCTCCAGTTTGAGTCTCTGAGTCGTGGATGTTGCCTGCACTCTGTGGGGTTATATATAGCCCGCTGATATTTCTTATGTAGGACACACTCACACGCACACACAGAAACACACACATACACACACTCCTGATGTAAACCAGAGTATTGAATAAATTATGCTTAGTGGGGATTACTAGTGCAGATTACTTTCTCCTGTGTGGTTGGCACAGCTGTAACCACAGTGTGTGAGAGTGTGCGTGTGTGTGTATGTGTGTGCGTATGTTTGTGTTTGCAATATCATGTCCATAAAAGTTGTGTTTCAAACACCTCTAATGCCATGAATTACAGAGGGGTGGGATTTTTAGAGGGCTGCTCCTTTATTCTGGATGTGTCAGATCAGTGTGTGTGTGTGTGTGTGTGTGTGTCGAACCCTGGTCTTCAACTCTTAGGCAAGGTTACTCATCATACAAGCGTAGTCCACCAACCACCTCCGATACTCCTGTTGCATGTGTGCGTGCAATAAATGTGTGTTTATACACTCTTACTAATCACCTGACGATGCAGTATTGACCAGCTAATTGAGGCAAGCTGAGCTGTGCAGAGTGATTATAAGAAATTGACAGTAGGTCACTAGAACCAGCTGTAACTCAAGTCAACCCTAACCCAGCCAATTGATCTGATGGTCAGACAAGGGCCACACCGCTCCATGGCTTAAGCTTAGCACTGGACTCCCTTCCTATCAGGACAAATGGGTTTTTTGCTCAACAAGCTCTCACAGTTTCACTTCAAAATTAGATGTTCAGCCACGTTCTCAAAACGTCAAATTTCGAACTGTTTTCTTGCTCCTGCTGCCTTATGTCATTCTATTTCTCCAAAATGTACTAGTTAAAGGTTAAGTTTAGACACTCATTTTAAAAATAAAAAACAGTGTCCATGATCAGGATCAAACACACAACCTTCTGATCCAGAGAAATGGGATGATGACCACCCCTGTCCACAACACCTTATCAAAACCCAAGCCTACTTGATGGTGATTACTGTTGCCCCTAGTGGCCAGCTTAGAAGACATTCCCCCTCTCTTTGGGATCCTGGCCCTTTGTAAACTTATTGGCTTATCGGTGGCCGTGCATTCAAGTGTGCGTGCGTTTGTGCGTTTGTGCACGTGTTTAGGGGTATCCCTCTCTGTGCTCCAGTCCAGACAGAAGGGGTGAAAGCTGGATGTGGGATTTAAAGATAATCCACTCCCCAGATGGCAAAACATCACATATTCCTTTTGAGGTGTACCACGTGACCAACTGTACTAATGTGTGTGTGTGTGTGTGTGTGTGTCAACCTCCCACCCCCGCCCCCACCCCGCCACGCACACTCACTATTCCTTTGTGATCACGTGACCAAGTGTGCGTATGCTAATAACCACCGTAGCGTCACATTAAACCAGTGACCTGGTTAAGCTCCTGACGAGAGAGAGAGAGAGAGAGAGAGAGAGAGAGACCCCACAGGCTACAGAGAGAGAAGGCGGGATAGAGACAGACTGAAGTGGAAGAGAGAGAAAAGAAACAAAGCATACTCCCTCCCTCTCCTCACAAACATAGGCCTACTCACGCGAGCACACACACCGTGTGCAAGAGCAGCAGAGTGGAGCGTAGCTAAGCAGAGGAGAATGGGCAGTTCTCTGAATCAGAGAGATACACACTCTCCTCTCACCAAGACTAACAGAGGAGAGAGGGAGTGAGAGAAGGAGGGAAGACAGGACTGGGACTACTCATACCCACTCTCTCACACAAACACACGCTAGCTCGCGAGAGCTGCTTCTAGGCTGGATGCGAATAGACGTTCTCTCTCTACACACACTCACACACTAACACACACACACTGAGGGTCGTGCCATGGTGGTGCAGGGGGCTGTAACCCCGGGTAGGACCCGCAGACTCATGCTCAAACTACCGGTGGGAACGTTACGACGGAACAGTGGAGAGAGGGTAAGATACACTGGATTACACCTTCTCTCTCTCTCTCTCTCCCTCTCTCTCTCCCTCTCTCTCTCTCTGTCTCTCTCTCTCTCTCTGTCTCTCTCTCCCTCTCTCTCTGTCTGTCTCTCTCTCCCTCTCTCTTTCTGTCTGTCTCTCTCCCTCTCTCCCTCTGTCTGTCTCTCTCTCGCTCTCTCTCTCGCTCTCTGTCAGGCTCCCTGCTTGTCTCTTTCAATCTTTCACTGCTTCTCACTCTCTGCCTGTCTCTCATCTCTGCCTCTCTCTCCCTCTCTCTCTCTGTCTGTCTGTCTCTCTCCCTCTCTCTGTCTGTCTCTCTGTCTCTATCTCTCTCTGTCTCTCTCTCCCTCTGTCTGTCTCTCTCTCACTCTCTCTCTCGCTCTCTGTCAGGCTCCCTGCTTGTCTCTTTCAATCGTTCACTGCTTTTCACTCTCTGCCTCTCTCTCACTCTCTGCCTCTCTCTCACTCTCTGCCTCTCTCTCCTCTGTCTTGCTGTGCCATTGTGTGTGGTTGGGATTTAAGGGTTATTTGGCTAATCCAGGGACGGTAGGAGATTGAGTTGGAAAGCAAAGCAAGAGAAAAGCTTTTAATCTGAAACTGCACACTGAGTGAACAATGAATGTCTCTCTGTCACTCTCTCTCTCTGCCTCTTGCCTGTCCATCTTAATTCTTACCCAGTTTGAAGGTCATTGAGGTCTCAATCTACTATGTGCTTGTGTGATATTGGCATACTGACTTATTTAGATAGCATACTGATGACATATTGTAACAGAGCTGTATATAGCCAAGCCTAGCATAGCATGGCTAATCATTATCCTCCATGTCCTATCCTGTCTAGAGGACACAGAGGACAGCTCATGCCTGCCAGGCAGCTATGACTGTCAATGGACTTTTCACATTTTTACTTTCAGTTTGATCCTGTTGTTCTGATTTAAGGTGTTGCATTTATCTGGTTTAAGTGGAATGTACTGTATGTCTATTCCAACCAGCTCTCACAGTCTCACTTCAGAATTAGACATTCACCCATGTTTCTCCAAATTTCTAAGTTGATGCAAATGTCACATTTTTAAGTGTTTAAGGTTAGGTTTAGGCATTAACTCGGGAAATCCTAAGGTTAGGCATTAACTCAGAATGGTTAAGGTAAGGGTTAATGTTTGGCATAGGGTTAAAAGAAAAATATCGCTGGATTCCAACTTGCAACCAGAGGCAGATGCTTATGCCCATCCGCCATCACCGTCCACAACGCCCTAGCAAAACAGCAACCTACTTGAAGGTAACAGTGCTCACTGTTTCCCCTAGTGGCCGGTTTCCACATCAACGAGCAATGTCCTCAGACTTGGACGGGCGTGGAATACTGACCTGGCTGGTCTATTCAGAGGTACTGTCACAGTCAAACCTCAGGACATGTTCTGACCTGCAGCATGACTCACTAACTCTTAAGCCAACATGTTTTCAGCACGAGTGTGTGTTGCACGCGCCTGCGTGTGTGAGTGATAATAACATTCCTATCATGCTGTGGTAAAAAGGGTTTAGTCCTGATTTCATGTTGAAACAGTAATGGTACAAAGTGAATCAGCGTTAAGTACAGTTTGTGTGGGTGGGCTTTAACACACAACATACCTTTAGAGTGACAGCTCTTCCAGAGGATATGCTCTCAGGCTATGGTTCTATGCAGGGTTGGGTAGGTTACTTTCTAAATGTCATTCGTTACAGTTACTAGTTACCTGTCCTCAATTGTAGTCAGAAACGTAACTTTTGGAGTACCCAAACTCAGTAACGTAATCTGATTACATTCAGTTACTTTTTTGATTACTTTCCCATTAAGAGGCATTAGAAGAAGACAAAAGTGTGTGTTACCAATTGAACAACATCGATTACAAGATAAATCAATGTTCAAGTTTACATAGTTGGCCATGTATGGATGTTCAATTGTGCTTTATGGGTTGGTTATGTAGGCTTCTTCTAAACCCATCACTTTCTACTACACATAATAATATGATTAAATTATATCTTTACATTTAAAACCAAAGTCTATCAGAATTCCAGTCATTCCAATAAATGTTATAGCCCTTGATATTCATGAATAGGAATTGGAAATATGGAAGTATAGATTAGCCAAATAGTTTTACCTGAGCATAACCCCAAAACAAATTAGCCAGCCCGACTCTGTTGTTTATGATTTTGATGTCATGGTGGACTGATTGATGATTCATTGATTCGAGTTGAAAAATAAGTGCAGTGCTCAGTGAAAGGCATGCTTTGAGCACTACATGTGAAAATGAATGCCATATGCTGCATTTGCTATAGGCCTATTGTTTACATTTTTGTTGGTGACACTTTATCTTGATCATTTGCAGCTGTTTGAAGGGCAAATCCACAGATGAAACAATAACTAAACAGCCTCTGTTTGGGTAAAAAGCTGAGGGAAGGGCCTGGATAAATGTAACCACTCTCAGATTAATAGTCAGCTATGGATGCAAGGACTGACCATCCATGATATCAAAATGATTGTTTTAACCATGTTATGAGGCTATACAGTGTTTGTTTGCATTTACAATATTTACAAACATTGGAGAAAAACTAGCTTATATTTTGGGTTCTCATGGAGTGTGAGGCATTTATGATTTATATTCTTGAAGAATCAATATATTCCAAAGGGTTCCTTGCATATATATATATGTATATTGATTCTTCAAGAATATAAATATATATATATATATACAGTATATAATCCAAAAAGGTATGTATCAATTACAGATTCCCCCTTTAAGTCTATCAAAAGTGTGTGAGTTTGAGCATGTGTCCATCAGGCCTATGGATTTCTTTTTTATCAGCATGAATTCGACTGATCAATAAAAGCCTCATTTTTGTTCCATAGTCTTGGATCCGCACTATGCAGCTGTTGCAAGAGTCACATTTTTCACTGGCTGTCCACTGGTTTCAAAAACAATGATTGATAGGCAGCTTAAACTTCTTCAATTCAACCATTATTGGGTTCAAATACACATTGAGATTTGTGAACATTCATCCTCAACAACCACAATCTGTAGGGTGCAAATAGCTAAATGAGAGAGCAGCAGTGTTTCACATCAATGCGTTTTGTAGATATCGATAATAATTGATATCCATATCGCCATAGACTACACCACTGCTGTCATCCTTACCCCCAAGCATTTATTCAAGTTGGATCATCTTTGGATGCCGACAGCAGTCGCACCATTGGAAGCCATAGATTGGCAAGAAAAAGGATGTGAACCCTTTGGAGTGACCTGGATTCCTGCATAAATTGGTCATCAAATTTGATCTGATCTTCATCTAAGTCACAACAATAGACAAACATAGCGTGCTTAAACTAATAACACACAAATTATTGTATTTTTCTTGTCAATATTGAATACATAATTTAAACATTCACAGTGTAGGTTGGGAAAAGTATGTGAACCCCGAGGCTAATGACTTCTCCTAAAGCTAATTGGAGTCAGGAGTCGGCCAACCTGGAGTCCAATCAATGAGACGAGATTAGAGATGTTGGTTAGAGCTGCTTTGCCCTATAAAAAACACTCACAAAATTTGAGTTTGCTATTCACAAGAAGCATTACCTGATTTGAACCATGCCTCGAACAAAAGAGATATCAGAAGACCTACGATTAAGAATTGTTGACTTGCATAAAGCTGGAAAGGGTTACAAAAGTATCTGTAAAATCCTTGATGTTCATCAGTCAGCGGTAAGACAAATTGTTTGTAAATGGAGAAAGTTCAGCACTGTTGCTACTCTCCCTAGGAGTGGCCGTCCTGCAAAGATGACTGCAAGAGCACAGCACAGACTGCTCATTTATATTTATTATTTATTTCACCTTTATTTAACCAGGTAGGCAAGTTGAAAACAAGTTCTCATTTACAATTGCGACCTGGCCAAGATAAAGCAAAGCAGTTCGACACATTCAACAACACAGAGTTACACATGGAGTAAAACAAACATACAGTTAATAATACAGTAGAAAAACAAGTCTATATACAATGTGAGAAAATGAGGTGAGATAAGGGAGGTAAAGGCAAAAAAAGGCCATGGTGGCGAAGAAAATACAATATAGCAAGTAAAACACTGGAATGGGAGATTTGCAGTGGAAGAATGTGCAGGTAGAGATAGAAATAATGGGGTGCAAAGGAGCAAAATAAATAAATACAGTAGGGGGAGTTGTTTGGGCTAAATTATAGGTGCAGTAATCTGTGAGCTGCTCTGACAACTGGTGCTTAAAGCTAGTGAGGGAGATAAGTGTTTCCAGTTTCAGATATTTTTGTAGTTCGTTCCAGTCATTGGCAGCAGAGAACTGGAAGGAGAGGATAAGAAGAGTCCTAGAGTGTCAGCTAAAGACTTACAGAAATCTCTGGAACATGCTAACATCTCTGTTGACGAGGATACAATACATAAAACACTAAACAAGAATGGTGTTCATGGGAGGACATCACGGAAGAAGCCACTGCTGTCCAAAAACAAACATTGCTGCACATCTGAAGTTTGCAAAAGTTCACCATGATGTTCCACAGCGCTACTGGCAAAATATTCTGTGGACAGATGAAACTACAGTTGAGTTGTTTGGGAGGAACACACAACACTATGTGTGGATAAAAAAAGGCACAGCACACCAACATCAAAACCTCACCCCGGCTGTAAAGTATGGTGGAGGGAGCATCCTGCCTTGAGGCTGCTTTGCTGCCTCAGGGCCTGGACAGCTTGCTGTCATCAACGGAAAAATGAATTCCCAAGTTTATCAAGACATTTTGCAGGAGAATGTAAGGCTATCTGGCCACCAATTGAAGCTCAACAGAAGTTGGTTGATGCAACAGGACAACGACCCAAAACACAGAAGTAAATCAACAACAGAATGTCTTCAACAGAAAAAAAATATGCCTTCTGGAGTGGCCCAGTCAGAGTCTTGACCTCAACCCGATTGAGATGCTGTGGCATGACCTCAAGAGAGCAGTTCACACCAGACATCCCAAGAATATTGCTGAACTGAAACATTTTTTTAAAGAGGAATGGTCCAAAATTCCTCCTGACCGTTGTGCAGGTCTGATCCGCAACAACATGAAACGTATGGTTGAGGTTATTGCTGTCAAAGTAGGGTCAACCAGTTATTAAATGAGTTCACATACTTTTCCCACCCTGCACTGTGAATGTTTACATGCTGTGTTCAATAAAGACACTTATAATTGTTTGTGTGTTATTAGTTTAAGCAGACTGTTTCTGTCTATTGTTGTGACCTAGACGAAGATCAGATCACATTTTATGATCAATTTATGCAGAAATCCAGGTATTTCCAAAGGGTTCACATACATTTTCTTGTCACTATAGTTTGGACTGTAGCCTCCAAAAGCCTATTCCTGCTCTTTTCCCACAATCCATCAAACACATTTGGTGTGTCATCACAGTAGTCTCTGATTTATGGTCAAACTCGCTCACGTTGAACAAATTTAAACTTACAGCATTTTTCAGTGCTGATTTTGAAGTGTCAAACAAAAAAAAATTCCGCGAACATCCTTTCTGAATTTAAAAGTAATCATCTAGTTTTTCTAGAGTATCTGTTATCAGATAACAATATTTTAGCTGGTAAATTAACAGGTTATTGTTACCGTTGTTTTTGTAATCCCTTACACGTAATCCGTTACTCCCCAACCCTGGTTCTATGGTAGAGGACTGCCAGCCAGAACCTTTCTCTGGGTCCCCAACAGCTGGCCCTCTGGTAGTAGAGACACAGTGCTGTTTAGTTCCAAGGCCACATGAAACATTTAAAGACTGCATGTGGGTCATAGATGTTAGGGAACTGCTTGCGTGATCCAATAGAGCAGGATTTACATAAAGACAGTAGAAGGGTCTTGTAACGCTGTGGCCAACCAAAACCTTTCACTGTGGTTTCGTTCACAGAGGTCTGATCACATGTGGGCATAAGGCACAAGGCTGAAATTTCTACTATGGACAACAAACACCTGTCCCTGAGGTGTCATCTAAAGAGCATTTGAAATTAGAAGAGAGCTGATGAATGTTTCTCTTGGTTTTCATTAGAAGTGGTTGGTTGTTCTGGTTAGTGGTTGTGTATCCTGTTTGGAGTGATGTGATTTAAGCCTACCTTAGTTTAGGTTGATTAACAGGCTTTATTGTTGTGAATGTAATAGGTTTTTCCTCCAGGATTCACTTAAAATGACAGGAGCTTTTCAGTGAGCTGTTAGTTTCTAGCTGAAGCCTGCAGACACACACACACACACACACAACATACAAACACACACATACACGCACACTCCAAAACACAGGGTGACCTAAATGCAGAAGAAGTTTTGATGTGTGTAGCTTTCATACCCTAAACATGGCTAGAGGATACATACACTGCACACACACAGAGAGAGAGAGAGGGGGGGGGGAGAATGAGAGAGAACCTGAAATAAGGAAACAACCTTTATATTAGTACACAGGAAGTTTAATGCTATAACCTTCACACCAATACACAGGAAACATGGCGTAGTTGACAGGCCTCATTCCTACATAATCATATAGGGAAGCTACTACATAGTACAATCCTTGTTACATGAAGTGTCACATTTTACAATAAGACACTCAAACTCTTTCCTTAGTGTTGATGTTACTAGTTAGCATGGTTCATTTGTTAGTTACATTAATACACCAAAAGGCCAATATTACAGGCTTCAGTCCTAACCATTTTCTGTCTCTCTGTTGGAATGTGCTTTGTTGTGAAGTGGTGTTTGATTGGTTGTTGTGAGGAGGTAAAAACGGAGCCATCACTGTCACACAGATAGATTATTATTTTTACCATGCTGCTTTACGCTGATTGATTATTTTGAAGTACACACGCACACACAAACACACATATATACACACACACACACACACACACAAACACATACACAAACAAACACGCATACTCCTACCCAGAAGCAGAATCAGACCTTCCCATCTCCATTAATAGAGAGATGCAGATTCACATAATCACATACAGAGGGGGTCTCTCTCTCTCTCTCTCTCTCTCTCTCTCTGTCTCTCTGATTGTATTCTCAATCTAAGCCCCTCATTCCTCTGCTGACAGCTGTGTGATGTCACACACACACACACACACAAACATGTTAGGGTTGAGCTTCAGTAATTTGTTTTTTTGTGTGTGGAGAAGGCCACTGCAACTCTCCTCTCACCATGTACGGCAGTTTGTGTGTATGCGTGCGAGGTATTTAAGATATTTGTGTGTGAAAAGCTTGGCCAAGCGTTTGACTACAAATCTCAGCTGATGCTTTTAGAGACATTTCAACATAGGCCTTCATGCTGCTGCAAGACTTCTATTCACTGACAATGCATCAATACCTGACTGACTGGAGCATCCGCCCTGCTTTGTTTGCTTTCATCTGTCTGTCAGCTCCAGATGATCCAGCCACAGCTGCATCTCTCTCCTGTACCTCCTTGTCCTATTAGATAACTGTATGGGATTCTCCAGTTCATTATCCATGGCATAATGTTAAAGAGTATCAATACAACTAGTGAAACTCTGATGCTCAGTTGTATTACTTTAGATCTTCTCTGAAGCTGAAAGCTCTGGAAAGGGATAAATGTGATGCTATACACTCTTTAATAAGAGGTGTGCTATCTAGAAAACTGTAGAGGGTTCTTTGGCTGTCCCCACAGGAGAACCCTTTGAAGAACCCTTTTGAGATCCATGTAACCCTTTCCACAGAGGGTTCTACTTGAAACCCAAAAGAGTTCTTCCTGGAACCAAAAAGGGTTCTACCTGGAACCCAAAAGGGTTCTCCTTTACTCCGAGTCAGTATTCATGTCAATAAAAAGGAATTCCCCTTGACCAGGGCCACAAATTGAGGAAAACAAACACTTTCCCAATGACCCCAATTGTAAATAAGCCAACTTTGTCATAGATTTTTAGTTTTTCAAAAATGCTGAAAAGCTGCTGTGTTGTTCAATGTACATGTAACTAGGTCAAACATCCCAACCTACGGTTTGCAATGCTACAACGTAAGGAAGTAGAGCCTGCGAGAAGAGCCTTGTGACTTCAGGTTATTCGATGTGGTAGCGGGGTAAATTGTGGGGACTTGGTGTCCAAGTAGGCTACAGGTAGCTACAGTATGTGTGTTTCATCAGAGGTAAGACATTTAACTCAATTAGCACATTCCGTTTGTAACTCCTCTCACTACATGTAGCTTTATCGTCTGTTTGTTTGTGTTGTTGGTCTTGGCTAGCTTAATGTTCTGGTTGGTAATTTAGCTAGCTAGCACTCACTCATGTGGCTAACGTTGAAAAGTAGTCTTCAGACATGTACTTTTCTTAAACGTAGTTTTGTAACTGACTAAAACAAGCGGACAAGAAGAAAATTGGGTGAGACAATTTTTGTTGTGAGCCAATTGGGTATCCAAGGTAACCACTGGTTGTTTTCTCCACAGGCAGGTGGGGCCACCGCCTTCTATTTAATACCAACTGGGACTATGGGGACAGTGGAAGAACCCTTCTGAAACACATTTTTCTAACAGTGTACTGTAAGCCTAGCTCTGTGTGTTTTAGCATTTTAGTTTGAAAGGAAGTGAAGTATATGTATCTCCCCTCCAATGCATATACTATAACCAAGGTTTGCTCTTTGCCTCTCTTTCTCCATATCTCTTCCCTAATGCAGATGTATATTTCTGTGTCTGGGTATGTTATTAGTGATGGATGATGGTCTGTCTGAGTCGTGGTTAATTAAGTGATATCTACAGGAAGAACACGGTCAGCGGTTGTGACACAGCCGAACAAGCCACGCCTCGTTAACCACACAGCAATGAGGAGGAGATGCACTCCTTTTCTCTTGTTCTCCAATCCCTCCTTTCTCCTCTTTCAAGAATCTGTTGTCTTTTCTTATCCTTAAACATCTCTCTGGATTTCTTTTCATCCCTCTCTAACTTTATTTTTGTATTCCCTTATTTTCTTTATTCATCTGTCTATCACCTACACTTCCATCTATTTCTGTCTGTTCTTGTTTACTCTTTCTCTATCGTTCTTCCTCATAATTCTTCCAGCCCCTTCACAAGTTGATTTCATCGTTTTTGAAAGCTCAATCAAGTATCAACCAAATAATGGTTGATCTGATCACTCAGGTAATGATTCAGATAGGATTACTTCCTACTCTCATGATAAGCTGCTCAGTTAACCCACGCTTCTCTACAAAACTAAGAACATAAAAAGAGATAGGGAGAGAGAGTGGGGGAGACAGAGGAAGAGGGAGATGAAAGAAAGAATGAATGAAAGAAAGAAAGAAAGAAAGAAAGAAAGAAAGAAAGAAAGAAAGAAAGAAAGAAAGAAAGAGAGAGAAAGAAAGAAAGAAAGAAAAAGTGAGAGAGAGACAGTCAATCTCCTAAAGAGGGGGAGAACGGACAAATGTTTTTCTGGGTAACGTTGATCTCCTAGGAGACGCCTCAGTGCCAGGAGGGTTCTCACAGGTCCATGGGGGGAGAAGGGGGAGGGGGGTGAATCGCACAGCAGGAGAGGGTATAATTGCTTCTGACTCACACACACACACACATACAGAGTATGTTAGTGAACAATAACATCTCTGTCAAAGGTATCCAGGCTAGTGGTGAGACAGGAATACTAATCAATGCTCATTACATTTAACCCCTCATCCAATCACTGCCATTAAACATTCTGCTTCATCCAATCAGAAGGTCAGTGGTGGACAGGGGCATCATGGGGCTGTGGGCGGTACTGTGACCTGTCTTCATTAGGCCATGTGTCCTCCATCACCCATTTACAAAAGACATGTATTATATTGAAACAACCAAAAAGCAAGTTGCTGATGAATGTCTTCATCCTGAAACTATTCTGGCACACTGACCTTGAAGGTAGCTGCAGTAGTCTAGTTTTACACTTCTGTTTACCCTGGTTCTATTTTCCTCCATAGATTCCCAGGGATACCCTCTCTCGCCCTGGGGGTGCTGGCTTTGAAATAAGAGAGGGGCGGGATGGGGACGTTAGGGGAGAATTTGAGAATGGGAAGCAAGGGTGAGAGGGGTGCAGCTGCACGGCATCTTAAACCCTGCTCTCCCTCTTGTGTCTTGCCCTGTTTGGGATGAAAGGGGACCCCCCTTTCCCCACAAAGTGCTTTGGATGGAAGGAATGTTTTGGAGAAGAAGACCCCATCCTACTCTTCTTCTCCTCCAATTGTTTCACTCCTCTCCTCCTCCCCTCTTTTGTTTTTCACTCTTCAATCAGAATAACAGAGTTGTTATGTCTGGTCCCAAACCAACCCCTGACCCTATACCAAGACACCTCTCGTAGATCTAAAACAACACATATTCCCAGATAACCTGCTGAGAAAATAAACATTAAATAATGACTCAAATAATGTCTTCTAATAGTCTTCTGTGTATAATTAAATAATGTAGACAGAAAGTTAGTCTAGCAGATCCATCCAGTGTGTCCCTCCTCCACTGTCTCCCAGTACTGTACATCCCAGTCCTACTCTGTGATCCCTCCAGGCCTCCATCTGGCCTGGCTGAGGCTGGCCTGCCCTGGGTCTGTTATTAACTAATTAGATCCCATGCCCTATTCTCAGACATTACTATATGGAACCATGACACACACACACACAAACAGTATTGTCTGTCAGAGGTCATTGGGGGTGCTGGGGTCTGGGTGACTTCCATTGCTCCACAACAGGATATGAGACCTCTAAATATCTCCAGATATACAAAGTCTTTGTGAGAGGGAGATAACAGGACTCAATGAACTCTTCACTGTGAAGCTGGGCAAAACTTACTCACCCATCAAGGGCCTATTCATAGACAGACAGACAGAGAGAGGGGGGGGGGTGGATGGTGCCAGTTGTGTGCTAGAAATTCTATCACCATGAGTCAGTCAGTATCATGCCATTCAATCTCACAATGTTTGATCATTTTCTGTGTTTGTGTGTGTGTGTGTGTGTGTGTGTGTGTGTGTGTGAGTGTGTGTGTGTGTGTGTGTGTGTGTGTGTGTGTGTGTGTGTGTGTGTGTGTGTGAGTCGTGCTGTACCAGTCTCCTGTCTTCCTGTGGGTGTCTGCTGTAATCCTCATAAATATTAATATCAGGAAAAATGGAGTGAGTGATTAGCTTTCAGTGTGTTCGGGCGTGTGTGTATGCGTGTACAATACATGTGTACATTGGAGGAGCGCCACAGGAAGAGTCTTGGTGGGTCCAAACTTCTTCCATTTAATAATGATGGAGGTTTCTGTGTTCTTGGGGACCTTGAAAGCTGCAGAAATGTTTTGGTACCTGTCCCCAGATTTGTGGCCCGACACAATCCTGTCTCGGAGCTCTACGAACAATTCCTTCAACCTCATGGCTTGGTTTTTGCTCTGACATGCACTGTCAACTGTGGGACCTTATATAGACAGGTGTGTGCCTTTCCAAATCATGTCCAATCAATTGAATTTACCACAGATGGACTCTAATCAACCTGAGCTCAACTTTAGAATAAGGCTGTAACGTAACAAAATGTGGAAAAAGTTAAGGGGTCTGAATGCTTCCTGAATGCACTTTAAAAGCCCCATGATACCCCACCGCCATACAGTTCCCCAGCCCCCATATACATGCTCCTGTGTGTCGAGCCCGCCCCAGCAGCACAGCTCTGGGGTCCATACACCCTGCCTCATGCATCTCATGTTTTCTGGTCTTCCACACTGCCATTTTTGCCTGCCCCTGCAGTGCCTCGCCTACAACATATAGGTCCATAGTCAGCCCCATCTCTAGGCCTGAACACCACCCACCCAGGAAAGAAAACAACCCTACCAGCCTGGAACAAGAAAAAAGGGAGCATCAACATCCTCTCAGAGAAGAGCCCGGTCCCAAACCCCCTGCACACCACGTTGCCCTCAGCCCATGCAGAGACAGAGAGGGTGTGTGTGTGTGTGTGTGTGTGTGTGTGTGTGTGTGTGTGTGTGTGTGTGTGTGTGTGTGTGTGTGTGTGTGTGTGTGTGTGTGTGTGTGTGTTACTGGGTACCAGGCTACAGTAGCTTTTTTGAATCACCCTCAGTATCAGTCTGCCTGTCCATTCCTTCTCAGCCTCACAGGGTCTGGCAAAGTTTAACATCCCAAACTGTCTAACCCCTCTGTCCTATCACTATGGTTACGATAGTCTTTTCTGTTGCGATGGTAATGGTCATTTCACACTCTGGTGCTGATTGTTTACATGAGGAGTATTCCATGAACTTTCCCAGGATTCCATAGGACACTGTACACACACAATATCCAGGGAACGCGCACACAACAACTATTTACACCTGTTTTAAATTACAATTAGTGAGAGCTGACCTTCTGACCCCACAGTAACAGACAGTACTCAGCCGTGGAAAAAGTAGAACACTCACACGCCTGGAATGTCAAACAATCCAGAGAAAAGTGGAGTTCTCAAGACCATCTGACACTGGGCAGGATGAGGCCTGGGTCTCTTAAAGGTTCTGTTGCTATACTGGGTAACACTTTGTGTTTATAGATGAACTATCGATAACATTTCAAATATCTATCTACTATCTACTTACCCAAGCCCTAACCCTAACTTTTACTCTAACCCTTATTCTAAACCTAACCCTAACCTTAGCAAACACATAGTTTGTTGATAGTATAACCATCTGTAGAGCATCTACAGATGGACTATCCAGACTATCCAAGTACAGTGTGACCCTATACTGCTGTGAAGTAACACAGATCAACAGCTTGTACTGCATCCACACATATGTTCACCCAAAATAGATATATAGGCCTAAGGGGGGCAGAGAGAGGGAATGTGTTATATGCCTTTTATCTAAGCTCAGATAATTGCAGCGGTCTTACAGTGGGGAGAATTACGAAACAGAAATCTTGATTTTACCAGCATTTACAGTTGGTGTATTTTGTGCAAGTCATTTCTTTATGCTTCTATTGATATTCATTAGCAAATGAATAGTAATAGTGTCAGAGACATACAGCAGTTATTGAACTACACACACACACACACACACACACACACACCACTGCTGCACCCTTGCGTCGATAACACCCCCCCATCTCCCCCGCACCACCCCACCATGAATCAGTCCAGTCCATCCCAGCCTATTCAATATGCCCCCATTGTGTGTGTGTGTGTGTGTGTGTGTGTGTGTGTGTGTGTGTGTGTGTGTGTGTGTGTGTGTGTGTGTGTGTGTGTGTGTGTGTGTGTGTGTGTGTGTGTGTGTGTGTGTGTGTGTGTGTGCATTGCACCCTTCGGTATTATTGAACTCACACTGCTGCATTGATCAAGGCTTTCTGTTGGACTACTGGAGAGGAAAGACATCCAATATATCTACTGTATTTCAATGGGCCTGAAGGAGAAATTAAGCTGCAGTTGTGTTACTTTTGGATGCTTAAAATTAACCAGACATTAAGCATCATGGAAAAGTATTGAGGCGATTGTTGAGGTTTGACATAGACCTACGCAAGATGGGGGTGGGGCATGCAGCTCTTCCAGACTCAGAGAGGTCACGTCAGGCCACACAATGTCCTGGGAATTATGGTCCCTTTTTAAAAACTCTGTATTCTGGCCTGACTCCCAGAGCTGAGAGAAAATACACTTATCATCCCTCTGGAGACAGGACGTCAGCGACTCTGCTGGCTGTTTGTGTGTGTGCGTATGTGTGTGTGTGTGCTGGACTTAAATGGTAAAATGAGTAGGAGATAAAGTTTCTGATCTGGCCGATGGCTGATTGGAGGTGTGAAGCATGAATGTCCTTGTCACTCGTTTAGTGAGTCTCCATCTCCCTCCATTTCTCTATCTGTCTGGCTTTCTGTCTGGCTTTCTGTCTGGCTTTCTGTCTGGCTTTCTGTCTGGCTTTAGGCTGGAATGCTCTGGGACTGACTGTGTTGCTTTAAAAAAATCCGAAATAAGAAAGAGAGAGCCAGAGAAGAAACAGAAAGAGAGAGACAGAGAGAAAGTAACGGGCGGTGGGATTGTTTGTGTTTGTCTCACTCGGACTTCGACACTCAGGGTTTCTTCAGTTAGAGGACAGGAGAGAAGAGAGGAAGAGAGGAGAGCCATAGGGAAGTCTTCTAGCTGCGTGGGATATCGACACAGGACATCCCAGTACGGAGTGATCAGATGGTTGGATTCCTAGAAAGAAGAGAGAGGAAAGATGGCCTTTTTAGCCTGTGGATTCTGTGGATACCTACCTGTTCTCTGGTCCTGAGTTTTACTTGTGAGGTGTACCTGTTATCTTGTGCATAGCGACCTGTGTGTTTATACAATGGAGGTGGTTCTGCTGCGTCTGGAGGATGTGGTGTTCACACGTCAGGGTCTGCTGTGGACCTTCACCTCCTCAGCTCTCAGACACCTCCGTGCACTGCACCTCACACACACACACAGGTGTATGCCCAGGCCACTGTACCAGGTAGGATAACCTCTTTCTCTCTCTATCTCACACACACACACACACACACACACACACACACACACACACAGAAAGAGAGAGAGACAGAGACACACACACACAGGTGTGTGCCCAGGCCACTGTACCAGGTAGGATACACCTCTCTCTCACACACATAGGTGTGTGTCGTGCATTGAAACATGTACATTGTGTGAGAGGAGGGGTTGAAATAAGCACTCAAGGGAATTATGCAGTAAACCTGATTCTGTTGCTGATGAAGAAGTTAGAACAGAGGGGACTCTAAACTGGGGCACTAATACAGTACAATATTATTATATACAGTAAGTTACCAGGGGTTAAATGAAAGGCAGAATGAGAGGGGTAAAGTGATTAACACTGACTTGGAGTGTAAGTAACAAAGTGTATGATAAATGCCATAGGGTTGAATCTGAAGTAGGAGACAGAATCCGGCGTTGTGGGCAAGCTTTTACCGTGATGGGGAAGTGAGATGCATGTAGTGAGAGAACTAGGTTTTCACTCACATAGTATGAACACGGACTGGAATACAGCCACAGTCATACTTTCATACACTGTAAAACCATGAAACATGACACGTTTATAACCTAAACGTCAGAGTGTAAAACTTCAGCGTTGGGCATTTAGATTCGCCAGTAAGTGCTCTCTTCTTGAACACAGGCGTTTAGAATGCAAAAGGTTAAATGTGATGGTCAGCTTCATATCCTGAAAGTTCATGATACTTCAGGTTTTAAACACTAGTGCCTACTTTCCCATCGTATTGTTCAGAGTGCATTTGGTCAGTAGAAATTGATTTGACTTTCCGTTGTCTTTAATTCAGATCAGTGTTATGAATGTCTGTCACTGTCCTGAGCTACATTTCAGTACAACTGAACAAAATTTTTTTTTTTTTTAAATCGCATGGTGTTGTTGTTACTACAACAATTTCATTTAGG
Organism: Oncorhynchus tshawytscha; assembly: GCF_018296145.1. NCBI lineage: Eukaryota > Metazoa > Chordata > Actinopteri > Salmoniformes > Salmonidae > Oncorhynchus > Oncorhynchus tshawytscha. The sequence goes on along the minus strand of NC_056447.1, from coordinate 29,853,949 downwards.
TGTGAGGTTTTTTTGTGAGCCCAATGTGCGGTTTCTCTAGAGAAATCAAATAATTCACAACAAAACTTAAGTCAAGAACCATGTGGGAGGAAGTTGTAGTTTTCATTAAGCAAATATTCAACCTTGTTCAATGCAGAAAAGTGCTCATTAACTACAATGACCGTTGCGCCTGTTTTTCAGGCTCAGACAGGGATGAATACACTTACCCCTGTTACGTTAGCTTAGAGACACACATACCGCATGGGAGAGAGAGAAATGCAGTTCCTGAAAGTATGCCTTATCTACTTTAAATAACTAGTGAAATGATTTCATCAGACAGATCTGCAGCATACTTAGGCAGGCTAGCCTAGCTAACTAGGATGACTACAGATAGTACCGTATGGGGAGTAACGTTGTCTCGCTGATACTGCTTCATCAGAGATGAGATAATGACTTTAAGGAATGCAAAATAGTCATAAAATAAAAACGAAATAATATACACAACTGAAGTATTGTACTATTTTATAGTAATTTTGTGTTTTTCTATTGATGTCTACCCATTGTGGACTTGACAATTGTTATTTAAAAAATGATCATTTTTATTATTATAATTTTTTAGTAACCTAACTGAAACTGAACCGACCTTAAAAAAGCACTAATCCCTCGGCAGTTTTAAAAAGTGTTACAACGAATAAACATGTTCTGGTGTTTATAATCTAAACACTGTGACAAGTTTTCATTGAAATTCTAAATGCCTTGACGAGTTTAAAAAGTGTTACAGGCCTCCCGAGTGGCACAGCGGTCTAAGGCACTGTATCCCAGTGTTGCGGCGTCACTATGGCCTGGGGTTTGATCCCAGGCTGTGTCATTACTGGCTGTGACCACCAGGAGTCCCTTAGGGCAATGCACAATTGGCCCATTGCGCTCTAGCAACTCCTTGTGGCGGTCTGGGTGCCAGCAGTCTGACTCTAGGCATCAGTTGAATAGTGTTTCCTATGACACATTTGTGCAGCTGGCTTCCGGGTAAGAAGCGTGGTTTGGTGGGTCATGTTTCGGAGGATGCATGACTCGACCTTTGCCTCTCCCGAGCTCGTTGGTGAGTTGCAGCGATGAGACAAGATCATAATGACGAAAACAAAAGGGGAAAACAGTGTTACAGAAAAAGTGTTTTAGCTATGTGCTCAGATCCTAAACAGTTGGTTTTACAGTTTATCACGTAACCTATGACCCATATTTGGGGACAGTATGTGTGTGTGTGTGTGAGAGCAGCTCTGACGCAGCATAATTGATCATTGTTATTTGCTCCACCATGTCTGAATCTGCACACGGTGCTCTCAGAGAGCAATTAGTCTTTCTGTCTCATTCCACCTGCCCCATGTGCAGTTGACACTGTCAGGCCCCACCTGACCAACTCATAGAGGGATCACAGAGCTACTAAGGCTGTTGTCATGGCAACGGGCAGGAGAGGGACTGACACATACAGCAACATACACACTCTAATAAATTCTCACAAGCACACATGCTCACACACACACACACATACGCTCCCACACACACACACACGCTCACACACACACACACGCTCACACACAAACACACACACACACACACACACATACACATACACACGCTCACACAGTCATACACAAACACACCTGCTAGAGGATGGAAATATCCTGTATCAGTTGTAAGGATGGATCAGACATACAGAACCTCTCACCAACAAGGAACTGTAATACTGTATCTGGCTCAGACAGGACTGCTTGTCTTTGGAAAACGGGGAGTGAAGGAGAAAGAGAAAGAAAGAGAAGGGGATTATATCTGCCTCACAAATACATTCCACAACCAGTCTGGAGCTGATTTTCACCTTCCCCCTCCTCTCTGCTCTCCTCTTTTCCTCCTCTCCTCCTTCTCCCTCCCCTGTGTGTTTTGATCCAGCAGGTATTTCCTGAGTAGACCCCTCCCTCCCCCTCCACTTCTCTGACCCAATAGGTCTGCTTTCCTTTCTCTTGTTCAAGGGGAAACTCCTGCCTCTCCTACTATCTCTCTCCTACTATTCTCTCATTTTCTCTCTCATGGAGTATGAGTGTTTGCAATCATGTGTGTATACTAACCAGAACCAGAACAAATAGCAGGCCAAACTATCCCTCTCAGCACTGCCTGGACTGCGCAAAAATGCAAATGCTTTCCATTTGAGTTATATTAGGTTTTATTTTCATCTTGTGTGTGCATGCGTGCGTGTGTGTGTGTGCGAGTGAGTGTGTGCCAGCGTGCGTGAACCATGGATTCATGATGACAGTAGATTAATGTGTGTGAAATAATTTCACTGACACACACACACACACTGGCATGCACACACACACATAGACCCTTTTGGAGAAGGCACCCCTGTGTTCACACATTCCTACATCAGGCTGGGAAAATGTCAACTCAACAACATTCAGTCACACATTCTCGCTGGGAAATTCCTCTTTAAAGCTACAGGCTGGTTCAAGACCCTGCCGTTGAGTTGTGGTGTGATGTGTTAAGCCCTAAGCAGAGGTTTAGCGTTACTGTTCTCCTCCTCCCCCACCTCCTTCTTCACCTCCTCCTCTACCCCTCTCCTACTCATCTGACGAACTTCACTGTGAAAGGCAGGATGTCCTGGGGAGGTAGGGAGGAACAAATAGAGAAATGGAGGATATAGCAGACCCAGGTGGCCATTTCTTCCTCTGCATCATAGTACCCGCAAAACACCAGTCTCAACGTCAACAGTGAAGAGGCGTCTCCGGGATGCTGGCCTTCTAGGCAGAGTTGCAAAGAAAAAGCCATATCTCAGACTGGCCAATAAAAATAAAAGATTAAGATGGGCAAAAGAACACAGACACTGGACAAAGGAACTCTGCCTAGAAGGCCAGTATCCCGGAGTCACCTCTTCACTGTTGACGTTGAGACTGGTGTTTTGCGGGTACTATTTAATGAAACTGCCAGTTGAGGACTTCTGAGGCGTCTGTTTCTCAAGCTAGACACTCTAATGTACTTGTCCTCTTGCTCAGTTGTGCACCGGGGCCTCCCACTCCTCTTTCTATTCTGGTCAGAGCCAATTTGCGTTGTTCTGTGAAGGGAGTAGTACACAGCGTTGTACGAGATCTTCAGTTTCTTGGCAATTTCTCGCATGGAATAGCTTCAGAAGTTTCAGAAGAAAGTTCTTTGTTTCTGACCATTTTGAGCCTGTGATCGAACCCACAAATGCTGATGCTCCAGATACTCAACTAGTCTAAAGAAGGCCAGTTTGATCAGTACAACAGTTTTCAGCTGTGTTAAAATAATTGCAAAAGGGTTTTCTAATGATCAATTAGCCTTTGAAAATGATAAACTTGGATTAGCGAACACAATGTGCCATTGGAACACAGGAGTGATGGTTGCTGATAATGGGCCTCTGTACGCCTATGTGGATATTCCATAAAAAATCTGCCGTTTCCAGCTACAATAGTCATTTACAACATTAACAATGTCTACATTGTATTTCTGATCAATTTGATATGATTTTGGTGGACAAAAAATGTGCTTTTCTTTCATAAACAAGGACATTTCTAAGTGACCCCAGACTTTTAAACTGTAATGTATATTGCATTATACTCTATTTAATGGCAGCCTACTATTTAGGGAAGACAAATTAACTCCCAAACTGTGTAACATTTAGACACAAGTCCAGAATCAGAATCTGCTGATCCATGACAAATCCAAATTCCTTCAATCCCTCATTCCTTATCCAACTGCAGGGGAATCTCAGCTCTATCCTCTGACACACAAACAGTATACTTGCGCCTCTTACTTTGTTCATTGAACTCTATCGCTTTCCTGCTTCCGCTGCCAGCTCTGTTCTCCAGCCAACTCCGGTGTTTTATGGGAGAAAATCTTTTTCCAGAACCAAACCATGGGAGATTCAGTTGTTTCTGCAGATGGAGAGAGGGAAGAGGTGGATTGGAGAGAGGCATGGAGAGGAGATGGAGAGGAGAGAACAGGGATTCAATTCCCTATCTGTTCATAAGTTCTTTTGGTTTTCTGTAATTCTCTAATTTGTTTAACACTAGCCGGAGGTGTGTTTATGTTCTATATTCACACACACGCACACACACAAACACAGAAAACAACAGCTGAGCTGTGTGACTAGTTGGTTAAAGCCGTTTATAGTGTGTCCCATGGGAGCACAGCTTATTTGCATAGTACGTCTGGAAATCATTTACCGCTGCCTCATTTCTAGGTTTATCATGTGTGTGTGAACCTGAGGGACACATGTACAGTATACAGTAGGTGTGCATTGAGATAAACAGAGTGGCCAGATAATAATAGAAAATGTTACGTTCATCTATTTATCTTCTTGACGTTTTACCCAGAAGAAAGAAAGTCGGTTAATATTTCTGTTACATTAGCTACCAGCAGAGGCCTCTGGATCAGTTATTCCATAAACATAACATTCACTCATATTTCATGTTTTTTAAAGTTATACACATGCCTCTTTTGAGGAAATAGGGCAGCAGACTTTGTGCAGGGTTGGGTAGGTTACTTTCTACGAGGCATTAAATGCATTTGGTGTGTTATCATGGTGGTCTCTGACTTGTGGTCAGACTCGCTCAGGTGGAGGGAACTTAAACTTAAGCCTTTTTTCAATGCTGAATTTAATGTCATTGAGAAAAGAGAAAGGTCTCATATACACTACCGGTCAGAAGTTTTAGAACACCTACTCATTCAATCGTTTTTCTTTACTTTGACTTTTTTCTACATATGGAATCATGTAGTAGCAAAAAAGCTGTTAAACAAATCATCAAGCTGTCATCAAGGCAAATGATGGCTATTTGAAGAATCTCAAATATAAATATATTTAGATTTGATTTATACTTTTTTAGATACTTCATGATTCCATATGTGTTATTTCATAGTGTTGATGTCTTCACTATTATTCTACAATGTAGAAAATAGTAAAAATAAAGAAAAACCTTTGAATGAGTAGGTGTTCTAAAGCTTTTGGCCCGGAGTGTATATAACATATTTTTTTCACAAACATCCTTTCTGAATTCAAACGTAATCCAATAACTAATGATCTCATTTGAAAAAAATATCTGTAACCTCATTAAAATATTTTTCCTGGTAACTTAACTGATTACAGTTTAGTTTTTTTGTACGCAGATTACATGTAATCCCCAACCCTGACTACATGTAACGTGTCTTCGGAAAGTATTCAGACTCCTTGACTTATTCCACAATTTGTTACGTTACAGCCTTATTCTAAAATGGATTAAAATAAATAGAAATCCTCAGCAATCTACCCAGAATACCCCCATAATGACAAAGCGAAATTGAGCTCAGGCAACAACATGCTGTAGGGATGTTTTTCAGCGCAAGGGACTGGGAGACTAGTCAGGATGGAGGCAAATATGAATAGATCAAAGTACAGAGAGATCTTTAATGAAAACCTGCTCCAGAGCGCTCAGGACTTCAGGCTGGGGCGAAGGTTCACCTTCCAACAGGACAATGACACTAAGAACACAGCCAAGACAATGCAGGAATTGCTTCGGGACAAGTCTCTGAATGTCCATGAGTGGCCCAGCCAGAGTCCGGACTTGAACCCGATCAAACATCTGTGGAGAGACCTGAAAATAGCTGTGCAGCAACGCTCCAAAACCAACCTGACAAATCTTGAGAGGATCTGCAGAGAAGAACGGGAGAAACTCCCCAAATACAGGTGTGTCAAGCTTGTAGCGTGTTTCAACAAAGTACTGAGTAAAGGGTCTGAATACATGTAAATGTTATAAATTAGCAAAAATAAATAAAAACCTGTTTTGCTTTCTCATAGTGGGTTACTGTGTGGAGATTGATGAGGGGAGAAAATGATTTAAACAACTTTAGAATGAGGCTGTAACATAACAAAATGTGGAAAAGGTCAAGGGGGTTGAATACTTTCTGTATACTTCCCTTTGCACTTTCTCTCTCTACTGGCAATTTAGTTATTGTGGGTCATAAGCTCCTTAATGGAGCAGGAATCTAATTTCTCTGCTAATGTGAGAATATGCCACGCTTGGGCCTCCGGACGGTGGCCCAACGGATTAATCACACACACATATATACACACACACACACACACACACGCACACGCACACGCACACGCACACACGCACACACACACACACACGCACACACGCACACACACACACACACACACACACGCACACACGCACACACACACACGCGCGCGCACACGCACACACACACACAACCTTCTCTTTGAGAATTCCTGCGATTAAGCAGAACAGACAATTACTTGTCCAGTGATCTAAATGACGAGGGGAAACAATCTGTTACACTTGGTGTAAACCAACAGAAGTGTTGATTACTTTTAGTTGTTGGTGTTGTGCATTCACACACAGATCTGCTGTCCAGTCTGGAATACTACCATACAACACATGGGTTGTCCAGTCTGGAATACTACCATACAACACATGGGTTGTCCAGTCTGGAATACTACCATACAACACATGAGTTGTCCAGTCTGGAATACTACCATACAACACTTGGGTTGTCCAGTCTGGAATACTACCATGCAACACATGGGTTGTCCATTCTGGAATACTACCATACAACACATGGGTTGTCCAGTCTGGAATACTACCGTACAACACATGGGTTGTCCAGTCTGGAATACTACCGTACAACACATGGGTTGTCCAGTCTGGAATACTACCGTACAACACATGGGTTGTCCAGTCTGGAATACTACCATACAACACATGGGTTGTCCAGTCTGGAATACTACCTTATAACACATGGGTTGTCCAGTCTGGAATACTACCATACAACACATGGGTTGTCCAGTCTGGAATACTACCATACAACACATGGGTTGTCCAGTTTGGAATACTACCATACAACACATGGGTTGTCCAGTCTGGAATACTACCGTACTACACATGGGTTGTCCAGTCTGGAATACTACCATACAACACATGGGTTGTCCAGTCTGGAATACTACCATACAACACATGGGTTGTCCAGTCTGAAATACTACCACACTACACATAGGTTGTCCAGTCTGGAATACTACCATCCTACACATGGGTTGTCCAGTCTGGAATACTACCGTACTACACATGGGTTGTCCAGTCTGGAATACTACCATCCTACACATGGGTTGTCCAGTCTGGAATACTACCATACTACACATGGTTTGCCAAGTCTGGTTAGTATGTCCTCACAGACACAGGTTGCCAAGTCTGTTCCTTACACCATAGTAGTCATGTGTTTCCAATTCTGCCTGGTATGTTCTAATAGTACTGGGTTGCCAAGTGGTGTGTTGTAACAGACTTGGGTTGCCAAATGTGGCTCAGAGCCCTTCAAATCCTGTCTTAGTTGTAGAGCATGTTACTCAATCCAGATATGATATGGTTGAGGTTATCCCTGAAGTACAAGACAGTAGCGTAGTAGTGCAGTAGTGGGTTCAGAGGTGAGTTTAAATAAATAGCTCTTTATAGGATGTTAATCAAAAGGGGATTATAGGGTGAAACGCCATCTCAGGCATAGAACTGTTGAATATATACATGTATGTTATGTACAACATTTCAACATTTTATCTGCTTTATCAAACCCCCTCTTCTATAAACACACACACACACTCACACACACACACTCTCACACACACACACACACACACACACACACACACACACACACACACACACACACACACACACACACACACACACATTCACACAAAACCTCAATCCTACAGAGGCGCCAGGCCTCGGCCATTGGTCCCTTGGAAGGCAGAGTAATGACTTTGAGGGTCATCATGTCCTCTGTCATGACTCATCAGTCTCAGTGCATCGTGGGAAGCTGGAGTGCTTCCAGGATGTGAGGTCATTGTGTCATATCATCACCCCTACTCTCAGAAACAAATCTGTGATATTGATTGTTGGTGATTGTATGTAGATGTAGTTGGCCTGCCAGGCAGCAGTAGCTACAGTACAGTGACTCCATGATCAATCTGTTCTAGAGAGAGCAAACCTCACATGTCACAGCTGCCTAACAGGATGTTGTGTCATGGCTGATGTGGAATGACCTTCTACAGAGATATAGAATTATAGTAAAGGAGTGTGAGAGAGAGGAGGAAGAAATAACAAGATGAGGGGAGGAAGGGAAAAGCACACACATACACAAAGCTATTCCTTCTGGCATTTATCAGAGGACATTCCTATTCTCTCCCAGTCGATAGAACATGTCTTTAAGAATACAGACTTGAGAGGAGATGCTTTTGATGAATATAAATAACACACTTCAGGGAAGCAGAAAGCAGGAGGCAGAGAAATAAGGACAAACCTGACCTGGGATTGTATGTGGAATGATGTGTGATTGAATATGTGTATTTTATTATCGCCCTCTTCTTTTCCAATCTCAGCCTGCAGTATCTGGCTCTCTCCTTCAGGACAGACAACCAAATGGAAGAGATTCAATATCTTTATACTGATGGGATTCCCTCTGGAAGAATGAACACACACACACACACATTTGCATGCACACACCGCACAAACACACACTCACACACTCAAACACACACATATTTGCCAAGTGCTCTCCCAGTAGATGAGTGGGGTCATTTTTCACTAGAGTGACTGGAAGGGATAGAGAGTGTAGTAATGGAGAGGAGTTGGAGCGAGCCAGAGGGATGTCTATGTAGCTCAAACTCTACTGTCTCTGCCTCCCTCCCTGTCACATAGTCATTACACTACTATATTCCCCAGAGAAGAACCACAGACATATATATTCTATTCTCCTCTCACCATAGCCCTCTCATCACTTTGTCGTGTGTGTGTGTGTGTGTGTGTGCGTGCGTGCGTGTGTGCATGTGTGTGTGTGTGCACGCGCGTGTGTGTGTACTTCCATGTGTGCATGATTGTGTGTGCACCTGCATGAGTGTATGTGACCGTTACAACATGCCAGTGTGTCTTTATAGGTAGATCCACCTCCTGCTCACCACTCCTCAGCTCCAGGGTAGAGGTAGGGCACAGTCTAGCTCAGGTTACGCAAGACAAGTTATATGAAGCTGTGTCAATGTCAGTTGAAAACGGTGGACTCCTAGAAGACCAATGGTTGGTTTCTTTTACCCTTGCCATACTCCATGCTGTTACTTCATTTGACAGTTTACCCTCCTGCCTAAAGACCATAATGCATTTCTAGAGGTGAAACGTGGTGAGACTGCAAGATCCCTCAGGTGTTGCCATGGATACTCTGGTGTGTGGTTTAGGTTGTAGAGTGTGGGGGTGTGGCTGAGGGTGTGGCTGAGGGTGGGAGGGTGGGTGTGCAGACACAGAAATACACACACACACCTAACGACTATGCACCAGGGCTGTTTGATAATCTGCCCATTAAACAGTAACGATGTCAGTATTCTCTGCATTAACGGGACAGGATAGAGAGGTCATTAGAGTTGAACCCCTCTGCCCTCCCCTGGCTGCCTTCACATCCTTGAGTGTGTGTGTCACACTCTTTCACCTCTTTGACATACCCACACGTATGCAAACACTCACGCACACAAACACACACACATTGCTGGCAGTATCAGTGAGCAGGGTCTAAACTGATTTCTATCACCTTAAATAATAGATGAGGAGAGGAGGTGATGGAAAACAGATCTCTCCCTTGTGACACACACACACACCCACTCACACACTGACGCCATGTGGAGTTGTGCTACGTAAGCTGGTTCTCCCTAACCTGTGTTTTCTCTCTTGCTCTGTCTCACTCTCTTTCTGTCTCTCTGTCTCACTCTCTTTCTGTCTCTCTCTCTCACTCTCTTTCTGTCTCTGTCTCACTCTCTTTCTGTCTCTCTGTCTCACTCTCTTTCTGTCTCTCTGTCTCACTCTCTTTCTGTCTCTCTGTCTCACTCTCTTTCTGTCTCTCTCTCTCACTCTCTTTCTGTCTCTCTCTCTCACTCTCTTTCTGTCTCTCTCTCTCACTCTCTTTCTGTCTCTGTCTCACTCTCTTTCTGTCTCTCTGTCTCACTCTCTTTCTGTCTCTCTGTCTCACTCTCTTTCTGTCTCTCTGTCTCACTCTCTTTCTGTCTCTCTCTCTCACTCTCTTTCTGTCTCTCTCTCTCACTCTCTTTCTGTCTCGCTCTCTGTTTTTTTTAGTCCAGATCACCTGATGGTTCTGAGATCAGTTTCCTCCTAAACACAGAGCAGATGCATGGTGGCCTAAGACATAAACACGCACAAATTAACACCCAGTCAGAAGGACCGTTGGTGTTATCAATAAACCCCAACATTCCTCACTTTAGAGTTTGTACTGTTTTAGCAGAAGGCAGGTGTGTGTGTGCCTATGAGTGTATGTGATAAGCTGGTATTTGGAGGGAGCACAGAGGGGTATTCTAGAGTGACAGAGTGGACTAATCCTTTGTGGCTGGGGCTCAAGGGTGCACCTCATCTCCCCATAAATAGGGCAGTGACAGAGAGAGAAGTGGACATCCATATGGACACACTCACACCCACGCACACAGATACACACACAGATACAATCCAATGCTCAGACTGGTCCATGCAGGGCCACAAAAAGAGACAGACCCCTCCTGGCATAACTATGGCACAGTGCTACTCTGGGTGGTGTGGCACACCACATGAACACATACACATGCAAACTATACAGATATGCATGGACACATACACTGATGGAGTATCATAGCACTGGGTGCAGAAAAGCTTTTGTCTTCTTGGACGTGATACAAGGAGACATTTGCTTTGGCCTTGTTCTACAGCTTGCTGTATTAAATATGACTCCAGGCCGCGTGTGTGTGTGTGTGTGTGTGTGTGTGTGTGTGTGTGTGTGTGTGTGTGTGTGTGTGTGTGTGTGTGTGTGTGTGTGTGTGTGTGTGTGTGTGTGTGTGTGTGCGTGCGTGCGTGTGACCCAGTTATTTCAGCTACACAGTTACAGCATTAGAGGAAGCGACCAAGAGAATAGGGAGAAAGAGAGAAAGAGAGTCCTTTGATAATGATGGTACTTGTTGTCAGACATTCCAGTAGTGATGTAGGAAACATCAGTCACCTTATATGATTACATTCTACTGCTTTTTACTACTTATACTACATACTCACCAGACATGACATATTATACTACAGTTCAGTTTGTTGTAATGTATATGATAAATTATTGAAATGTCTGATGAATCGTTAAGATAACGGTTTGTCTACAATGTACAAGTGTGTGTTTGTGTGTGTTGTGATATATTTGTTCTCATAGTCAAATGGGTCTGTATTCATTGTGACTCAGGTCTCTCTGACAGCTCAGGTGGGCGGTTCATGTTCTTACCTTGCCTAATATCTGTAAGGTAAACCATGGTGTTTGTGTCTCAAACCTAGAGTTGTATGTTCACCAGCTCAGATGAAATGTTATATGTCACATGCACCGAATACAACCTTACCGTGAAATGTTTACTACAGTGCCTTGCAAAAGTATTCGGCCCCCTTGAACTTTGCGACCTTTTGCCACATTTCAGGCTTCAAACATAAAGATATAAAACTGTATTTTTTTGTGAAGAATCAACAACAAGTGGGACACAATCATGAAGTGGAACGACATTTATTGGATATTTCAAACTTTTTTAACAAATCAAAAACTGAAAAATTTAGCGTGCAAAATTATTCAGCCCCCTCAACTTGAAGCTCTCAACCTGCTCCACTACAGCCCGTCGATGACAATGGGGACGTGCTCAGTCCTTCATTTCCTATAGTCCACGATCATCTCCATTGTCTTGATCACGTTGAGGGAGAGGTTGTTATCCTGGCATCTCACTTACAGGTCTCTGACCTCCTCCCTATAGGCTGTCTCATCGTTGTCGGTGATCAGGCCTACCACCGTTTTGTTGTGGGAAAACTTCAGGGTGGTGTTGGACAGGGAGTACACGAGGGGGTGAACAGGGAGTACAGGAGAGGACTAAGCACACTCCCCTGAGGGACCCCTGTGTTGAGGATCACCGTGGTAGATGTGTTGATGCCTACCCTTACCACCTGGGGCCGGCACATCAGGAAGTCCAAGATCCAGTTGCAGAGGGAGGTGTTTAGTCCCAGGGTCCTTAGTTTACTGATGAGCTTTGAGGGCACTATGGTGTTGAACGCTGAGCTGTAGTCAATGACCAGCATTCTCACATAGGTGTTTTGTCCCGGTGGTAAAGGGCAGTGTTGAGTGCAATAGAGATTGCGTCGTCTGTGGATCTGTTGGGGCGGTATGCAAATTGGATTGGGTCTAGGGTTTCTTGGATGATGGTGTTAATGTGAGCCATGACCAGCCTTTCAAAGCACTTCATGGCTACAGATGTGAGTGCTAAGGGTCGGTAGTAATTTAGGCAGGTTACCTTGATGTTCTTGGGCACAAGGACTATGGTGGTCTGCTTGAGACATGTAGATATTACAGACTCAGCCAGGGACAGGTTGAAAATGTCAGGGAAGACACTTGCCAGTTGGTCAGCACATGCTCAGAGTACACGTCCAGGTAATCTGTCTGGCACTGTGGCCTTGTGAATGTTGACCTGTTTAAAGGTCTTGCTCACATTGAGATTTAGCGAGATTTCTTATAAGCATCCGGGTTAGAGTCCCGCTCCTTGAAAGCGGCAACTCTTCCCTTTAGCACAGTGCAGATGTTGCCTATAATCCATGGCTTCTGGTTGGGGTATGTAGGCACGGTCACTGTAGGGACGTGGGGACGTCATCGATGCACTTATTGATGAAGCCGGTGACTGATGTGGTATGCTCCTCAATGCCATCAGATGGCATCCCGGAACATATTCCAGTCTGTGCTAGAAAAACAGCCCTGTAATATAGCATCTGCGTCATCTGACCGATTCCGTATTAAGCGAGTCATGCCTGGGTTCTCTGTTTGTCTGTTGCCAGTTCCTTTGTTCTTCAAGCCATCCAGAATTTTCCCCCTTGCTCCTGTCTGTTTATAGTTCCTGTTTTCTAGTTCCCGGTTTTGACCATTCTGCCTGCCCTGAGCCTGCCTGCCGTTCTGTACCTTGTCCCAACACACTGAATTATTTACCTCTGCCTGCCGTTCTGTACCTTTTCGACTCTGATCTGGACTACTGACATCTGCCTGCCCTTGACCTGTCATTTTGCCTGCGCCCTGTTCTAGTAATAAACTTTTGTTACTTCGACACTGTCTGCCTCTGGGTCTTCCCTAAAACATGACTGGTACTTACAGTTTAAACATTTCTTAAGTATAAGCAGTGAGATGGTGCCTAACTGTCCCATGTATGTAGGGTTGAGGCCAGTAGATTTCTACACTACAGATTGAGTATGGAGCTTGACTTTACACCACTGTTCAAGCATATTAAAACAGACATTGATTAGAAGTAAAGTATCCCTATAGGTATTAAGTATTACAGGGTAATAGCTGATTCATAGGTGTTCAGTAGTCAGTCTCTCTGTGCTGGTTTTAGTAACTGTTGTTCTGTTACTGGGTGGGGGAGAGGAAAGTTTAGGAAACGTCTGTTAACTAAAAGTATATATATATATACACAGTGGGGCAAAAAAGTATTTATTGGGGGAAGGATGGTAGGGTTTGCGGGGAATAATAAAGTTATATTCTAAAATAAAGTATGTATATCTATATACAGTGGGGCAAAAATGTCACACCCTGACCATAGTTTGCTTTGTATGTTTCTATGTTTTGGTTGGTCAGGGTGTGATCTGAGTGGGCATTCTATGTTGGATGTCTTGTTTGTCTATTTCTTTGTCTGGCCTGATATGGTTCTCAATCAGAGGCAGGTGTTAGTCATTGTCTCTGATTGGGAACCATATTTAGGTAGCCTAGGTTTCACTGTGTGTTTGTGGGTGATTGTTCCTGTCTCTGTGTTTGCACCAGATAGGGCTGTTTAGGTTTTTGCACATTTATTGTTTTTGTTAGTTTATTCATGTATAGTGTCTTTATAAATTAAAGATGAATAACCACCACGCTGCATTTTGGTCCGCCCCTCTTTCACCAGAAGAAAACCGTTACAAAAAAGTATTTAGTCAGCCACCAATTGTGCAAGTTCTCCCACTTAAAAAGATGAGAGAGGCCTGTAATTTTAATCATAGGTACACTTCAACTATGACAGACAAAATTAGAAAAACAATCCAAAAAATCACATTGTAGGATTTTTAATGAATTTATTTGCAAATTATGGTGGAAAATAAGTATTTGGTCAATAACAAAAGTTTATCTCAATACTTTGTTATATACCCTTTGTTGGCAATGACAGAGGTCAAACGTTTTCTGTAAGTCTTTGCAAGGTTTTCACACACTGTTGCTGGTATTTTGGCCCATTCCTCCATGCAGATCTCCTCTAGAGCAGTGATGTTTTGGGGCTGTTGCTGGGCAACACGGACTTTCAACTCCCTCCAAAGATTTTCTATGGTGTTGAGATCTGGAGACTGGCTAGGCCACTCCAGGACCTTGAAATGCTTCTTACGAAGCCACTCCTTCATTGCCTGGGCGGTGTGTTTGGGATCATTGTCATGCTGAAAGACCCAGCCACGTTTCATCTTCAATGCCCTTGCTGGTGGAAGGAGGTTTTCACTCAAAATCTCACGATACATGGCACCATTCATTCTTTCCTTTACACGGATCAGTCGTCCTGGTCCCTTTGCAGAAAAACCCCAAAGCATAATTTTTCCACCCCCATGCTTCACAGTAGGTATGGTGTTCTTTGGATGCAAATCAGCATTCTTTGTCCTCCAAACACAACGAGTTGAGTTTTTACCAAAAAGTTCTATTTTGGTTTCATCTGACCATATGACATTCTCCCAATCTTCTTCTGGATCATCCAAATAGTCTCTAGCAAACTTCAGACGGGCCTTGACATGTACTGGCTTAAGCAGGGGGACACGTCTGGCACTGCAGGATTTGAGTCCCTGGCGGCGTAGTGTGTTACTGATGGTAGGCTTTGTTACTTTGGTCCCAGCTCTCTGCAGGTCATTCACTAGGTCCTCCCGTGTGGTTCTGGGATTTTTGCTCACCGTTCTTGTGATCATTTTGACCCCACGGGGTGAGATCTTGCGTGGAGCCCCAGATCGAGGGAGATTATCAGTGGTCTTGTATGTCTTCCATTTCCTAATAATTGCTCCCACAGTTGATTTCTTCAAACCAAGCTGCTTATCTATTGCAGATTCAGTCTTCCCAGCCTGGTGCAGGTCTACAATTTTGTTTCTGGTGTCCTTTGACAGCTCTTTGGTCTTGGCCATAGTGGAGTTTGGAGTGTGACTGTTTGAGGTTGTGGACAGGTGTCTTTTATACTGATTACAAGTTCAAACAGGTGCCATTAATACAGGTAACGAGTGGAGGACAGAGGAGCCTCTTAAAGAAGAAGTTACAGGTCTGTGAGAGCCAGAAATCTTGTTTGTTTGTAGGTGACCAAATACTTATTTTCCACCATAATTTGCAAATAAATTCATTAAAAATCCTACAATGTGATTTTTCTGGATTTTTTTTTCTTCTCATTTTGTCTGTCATAGTTGAAGTGTACCTATGATGAAAATTACAGGCCTCTCTCAACTTTTTAAGTGGGAGAACTTGCACAATTGGTGGCTGACTAAATACTTTTTTGCCCCACTGTATTGAAGCAACATCTCAAGAAATTAAAGCTTGGTCGCAAATGGGTTTTCCATATGGACAATGACCCCAAGCATACTTCCAAAGTTGTGGCAAAATGGCTTAAGGACAACAAAGTCAAGGTGTTGAAGTGGCCATCACAAAGCTCTGACCTCAATCCTATAGAACATTTGTGGGCAAAACTGAAAATGCATGTGCAAGCAAGGAGACCTACAAACCTGACACAGTTACAACAGCTCTGTCAGCTGGAATGGGTCAAAGTTCACCCTATTTATTGTGGGAAGCATGTGGAAGGCTACCCGAAATGTTTGACCCAAGTGAATCAATTTAAAGGAAATGCTACCAAATACTAATTGAGTGTATGTAATCTTCTGACCCACTGGGAATGTGATGAATGAAATAAAAGCTGAAATAAATCATTTTCTCAACTATTAGTCAACTATTATTTCACATTCTTAAAATAAAGTATTGATCCTACCTGACCTAAAACCAGGAATTTTTACTTGGATTATATGTCAGGAATTGTGAATATACATATATATATATATATATATATATATATATATATATATATATATATATATATATATATATATATATATATTTATTTATTCAGATGAGACAAAAATAAACAAATAAGATAGATACACACTCAGACATGAACAGCCTAACATCAACATCTCTATTCCCTCCCACCCCGTCCCTCCAGAGGTAGGCAGGTCTATAGCAACAGTCTATGAAGCGGCCAATAGGCCTTGGTCTACTGAATGATGTAGCTGCACACATAGCAACACAAACACAAATAACCTAAAACAATGCACAGGAGATACACCAAGTAGTATTATAGGTTGTTATTATTTTCCATTTTTAGATGGTCATAGGTTTCATACAGAGACTAAAGGTCTTAAAGTAGTGTCGTTTCGGAGAGATCTAGGGAATAGTCTAGTTTGGGAAAGATCTGGGAATAGTCTCGTTTGGGAAAGATCTGGGAATGGTGTAGTTTAGGAAAGATCTGGTAATAGTGTAGTTTAGGAAAGATCTGGTAATAGCGTAGTTTGGGAAAGATCTGAGAATAGTGTAGTTTAGGAAAGATCTGGTAATAGTGTAGTTTGGGAAATATCTGGGAATAGTGTAGTTTAGGAAAGATCTGGTAATAGTGTAGTTTGGGAAAGATCTGAGAATAGTGTAGTTTTGGAAAGCTTTGGGAATAGAGCTATGTAGTAAAATGAGAACAAAGCAGACTTGGCTATAGAAATACTGTGTGTTTCTGATTTTCAGAACTTAACTAGAAACACATTTCACTCCCACACTCACTCACAGGATGGTGAGTGGAGCTTACACACACATGCAGACACACACTTGCACAAACAAAACAGATCGCTCCCAGTCAGTCATTTTTCTATACATTCCTGGCTGCTCTGTGACCCTCCCTGAGACGTCTCTGGAACCATATGTACTGTATGGAGTCTCTGTACATCATTCACATTCTGTATGTTTTCTGATTTTGCTTGTACATATGTGCTTGTGTGTGTGTGTGTGTGTGTGTGTGTGTGTGTGTGTGTGTGTGTAGCCTACAGACTGAGTTTAAATAGTATCCATCTTGCTTTCATTAACTGTTCAGCACGGTTTATATCACATTCCACAAATATAGATGACCTCTAACCTAGACCCCTAATCACTACCACCAATCCACCACCACTACCCACCTCTCTCCAAACTCCCCATATCCCCACACAAATTCTCTCTTAATGGCTCCTACCCTCAACTGGCTTTTACTGTCATTATTACCCAGTTCCGTTACAATAGGTCCCGTGCATAATGGGTTCCTCCAGGTCCTCCTCTCTTCCCTACCCATTACCCTCTCCTTTTTTATTATTTCCCTATGTCCCTTTCTCCACTCATATCACCCTCTCTCTTTTTCTCTCCTTCCCTCTTCTCCTCCCTCACTCCATAACTCTCTTGTCTTAGCTAAACAACGGGACCCTTGTGATAGTAACACTGCCAATAAAGAGAGGTATGTATTTAGAGAGAGAGAGAGAGAGAGAGAGAGAGAGCAAGAGAGAGAGAGAGAGAGAGAGAGAGAGAGAGAGAGAGAGAGAGAGAGAGAGAGAGAGAGAGAGAGACAGAGAGAGACAGAGAGACAGAGAGAGACAGAGAGAGGCAGAGAGACAGAGAGACAGAATAAGTATCTGGCCAAAGTTATAGTCATCTGGTGATATTTAAGTTGGACAGGCTAGTTTCCGGTGTCTGGAACAGGCCAAAAATACCCAGAAACACAGAGACCTAACAGAAAAAGGATACACATCTTTCCTTTCTCCTGTCCTCTTCAGTAGATACCATAGACACCATATTCTGCAAACTAAAATCTGGGCTTTTAATGCACCATGTTGACGCCAAAGGTTTTAAGACAACATTTTTCTACTGATGATGCTCTTTATAATGTTACTGTCATGGTGCCAACAGATGTACATCACTCTGTGGTACAGCAAGTGTTGTTATATTTGACACAAACATCATTCAAACTAGTGAGTAGCTTAACCAGTATGATACCAGGACATATAGCATGTTATTACAGACCTATAGTCACTAACGTTCAACCATCCTATATGATAGCCCTCGTGTCTCTATGGGGACAGCTGTATGATATGGTCATGGTCTAGTGTGTCATCTGGATAAGCAAGAAGACAGTTGCACATAGCCTACTATGGCTTCAACTGTCATGCCACCAGCATAAGACAAGGCCACCCACCAACAGATAGACACACACACACAGAATGGGCGAAAATAGTCAATAATATTATGGGCATTTAATTTTTTTAAAGAGACCTACACTTGTGTTAGAGAATGAATAACTGATTAATTCTGTAGTTCTAATGGTTTCTCCAACTGTACAGTGAACACAAATTTAGGTCATTCAGAATGAGATGCAGTTTAACGGCCAGGCATCTATAGCCAGGCCAAACCAAACCCATAAGCTAGCTAGGAGAACTGTTTTAGAAACCAGCAGGAAAAGAAGCAGAAGTGAGTGAGAGAGAAAGAGAGAGTTTATTTATTTTCCCTTTTGTACTTTAACTATTTGCACATCGTTACAGCACTGTTTATAGCCATAATATGACACTTGAAATGTCTCTATTCCTTTGGAACTTTTGTGAATAATGTTTACTATTATTTTTGTTTTGTTAATTTCACTTTTGTTTATTATCTATTTCAATTGCTTTGGCAATGTAAACATACACGATATATACAAAAGTATGTGGACAACCCTTCAAATTAGTGTATTCGGCTATTTCAGTCACACCCGTTGCTGACAGGTGTATACAATAGAGCCCACAGTCATGCAATCTCCATAGACAAACATTGGCAGTAGAATGGGCTTACTGAAGAGCTCAGTGACTTTCAACGTGGCACCGTCATAGAATGTCACCTTTCTAACAAGTCAGTTCGTCAAATTTCTGCCCTGCTAGAGCTGCCCTGGTCAACTATAAGTGCTGTTATTGTGAAGTGGAAATGTCTAGGAGCAACAACAGCTCAGCCACGAAGTGGTAGGCCACACAAGCTCACAGAACGGGACCGCCGAGTCTAGAAGCGCGTAAAAATCATCTGTCCTTGGTTGCAACACTCACTACCAAGTTCCAAACTGCCTCTAGAAGCAACGTCAGCACAAGAACTGTTCGTAAGGGGCTTCATGAAATGGGTTTCCATGGCTAAGCAACCGCACACAAGCCTAAGATCATCATGCGCAATGCCAAGCTTCGGCTGGAGTGGTGTAAAGCTCGCCACCATTGGATTCTGGAGCAGTGGAAACACGTTCTCTGGAGTGATGAATCACGCTTCACCATCTGGCAGTCCGGCGAACAAATCTGGGTTTGGCGGATGCCAGGAGAACTCTACCTGCCTCAATGCATTGTGCCAACTGTAAAGTTTGTTGGAGGAGGAATAACGGTCTGGGGCTGTTTTTTATGGTTCGGGCTAGGCCCATTATTTCCAGTGAAAATAAATCTTAACGCTACAGAATACAATGACATTCTAGACGATTCTGTGCTTCCCACTTTGTGGCAACAGTTTGGGGAAGGCTCTTTCCTGTTTCAGCAACAAAACGAGGTCTATACAGAAATGGTTGGTCGAGATCGGTGTGGAAGAACTTGACTGAACAGAGTCCTGACTTCAACCCCATTGAACACCTTTGGGATGAATTAGAAAGCCGACTGCGAGCCGTGCCTAAACGCCCAACCTCACTAATGCTCTTGTGGCTGAATGGAAGCAAGTCCCTGCAGCAATGTTCCAACATCTAGTGGGAACCTTCCCAGAAGAGTGGAGGTTGTTATAGCAGCAAAGGGGGGGACCAACTCCATATGAATTCCCATGATTTTGGAATGAGATGTTCGAGGAGCAGGTGTCTGCATACTTTTGGCAATGTAAACATATGTTTCCCATGCCAATAAAGCCCTTAAATTGAAATCGAATTGAATTGTTGGAGAGAGAGAGAGAGAGACCCTTCCCAGACGATTTTGGGCTCCTGGTGTGCATATCCAGATGTCTGTTTGTAGGTCGTTCCTCGGCTGTTCTCAGCACACAGACACAGACATACACACACACACACATACACACACACACGCACACAACCATCTGCAGTTTCTCATGACTGCGAGCTGCAGAAAGAAATGTCCCCCTTTACTCTCTCCCCGCCCCCACAGCCTTCCTCCATTATTCCCGTATTTTCAGAACAGGCTAGAGGAAAGAGGGCGAGGAGAAGAAAACCAAATTGTGTGGCTTAATTGACTAAAACAGACCGTTTGAGATTATTATTTAATTCCAACGGTCCTCTGTCTTCTTTTGGGACAGCCACCCTCTGCATTTTCATAGCGTTTCTGCTAGGCGCCGGAGTCGCCAGGGAGAGAGGAGGGGTTCGGATGGTCTGAGTAGCCGGGGAGAAGCCCTCTGTTTCGGTGGGAGGATGAGCCATTGAACGGTGCAGCTCTACTGGTTGGAAGCGGGCCAGGGTCGCTGCGTTGTGTGTGGGAGAGAGCTTGTTCAGAAGGAGATGGGATGTCTTGGCTCCGTTGTCAGACCGGTTTAACGGAAAACGGGAATCAGGTTGCAACTCTTCTCCTGTGTGAGTTGCACCGGTCACTATTGCATGGATGCTGATGCCGTTCTAGGCCGGGGAAACAAGGATTTTACCAACTGGATTTAATGCATTTTTTATTGGGATTATTTCGGGCTCGACAAATCTAAAACATCCGTGTGGGATTTTATGTCTGAGCGACCCCGACATTTTTCAAAGGTAAACGTCGATCTTTGCCTTTCTGCTGTATCGCCCCATATCAAAACGTCGGCCGCTTTCATTCTTTATTCGACCATGTGTGCGGGTGTAAATTAACATGGTCCAAATAGTCTATTCCCGAAAAATGCGGGTTTGTGTTTTGACATATCGCTGGGTAGGCTAGAACCGAATAGCCTATCTAAAATGAAATAGCTAGCCAACTAACGTTAGCTCAGCAAACCAGCTATAATTTCTGCCCTGTCCACCGATGTGACCAGAGACAGCCATCCTCTAGCCTACCAAGGGATGCATTCAAACTCGTCTCGTTATGGGTAAAGAACATTCGGCGACTGAATCATTCTGACTAATGTTATGCCTAGCTACAGCCTGTTTACCGATTCAACCTCACAATGCTGCTCCAGTCACTAGACTGGCATCGTGGCTATTTTCCCCATGTGATTTGTTGTGTTATTACAGTGTTAAGTACGGTGCGCGTGTAAAGAGAGCCCGCATACCAAGTTGCAGATATTGTTTCCGGTTTAGGGCCACATTGACACAAGAAGAACGTTCTGTGCTTCAACTCGTTCTTTAGCCTAATAATGTTACACGGTAACATGTCAAACCTGTCAGCTACAGTCACAGATAGTTATTGTCATAACTAGACAGTCCATGTAGACTTGCTGGAGTAATTGTGTTATGGAAATATCCGGTTCTTAACAACAATGGTCTAGTGTTCCTAGCAGATTTGATCTGACTGCTGTCTCATGATGTGTCTGTACTGTGAATGGAAGGTTATCTGATGAGTTTGATAGTGTAGTTTATAAATGACCTAACGTCATATATGTTTTTGGTAACATTCACAACCATTTACTGTAGCAAAGTGTAAACACTTTGTTGCATGTTGTAGCCTTTGATTCTGAGTGAATATTCTTTTTATATCACTGAATATTGTATAGCTTTAACGACCATTTCCTCCTTGGAATGGGTTTCCTAAACAGATAGCCCTAAGCCAGTGATTGGTAACTGTGCCTGTTATTGTGGTGTATATTCTCCCCTGGTGCCTCGAGCAAAGTTTCCTCATTCACTGGTGTAGTTCATTATAACAGAGAGAGAAAATGGATGCTGCCTGTATGTGGATAAAACAGCCAGCTGTCTCTGTGTGTGTGAGTGTTTGCTTGCTGCAGCAGTATCTTTGTCTGCACTGCAGGTCTCAGGGGTCAGCAGATTTTTGGCCAGTGATCTCTATCCTAATCTATCTCTGTCCAGACAGGGAGATCTTGGACAGGCAGCATGAACTGACTGGTATTCAGGAATCTTGGGAAAGCAGAAGAGTCATTTGGGAGGGAATATACACACAGACCAGACTATGGCTGACTGACGTCTCATATACACCTACATTCTGAGAATGTGGGAGAACTAAACTCCAGGAACTGGGGAGTGACCTATAGTTCTGCATAGCGCACGTCACAGCAGGTAAAACGAGTGCAACACATCAAATCAAATTGTATTAATCACATGCGCCGAATACAATCGGTGTAGACCTTACAGTGAAATGCTTACTTACGAGCCCCTAACCAACAGTGCAGTTAAAAAAATAAGGATAAGAATAAGAGAAAAGTAACAAGTAATTAAAGAGCAGAAGTAAAAAAAAATAAAAAAAAAAAATATAAATATATATATATATATATATATATATACAAAGCGGACTGTGGATTGAGACACACTGTAGGCTAGTAGAGGTACCTGCACTAATATATGGGAAAACCTACTTTCAGATGACAAAGGTTCTCCTATTATTAGGAGGATGGAGAAGACAGCTCCTGGGAGAGGTGGAGGGTGTGTGTGAGTGCGGGTGCAGCCACTCTAAACAGAATGGGAGGGACACAAAACCCATCAAAGGAAGCTGGAGCCTGCAGCCTAAAGACACACACACACACGCACACACACACACACACACACACGCACGCACACACACACGCACACACACACGCACACACACACACACACACACACACACACACACACACACACACACACACACACACACACACACACACACACACACACACACACACACACACACACACACACACACACACACACACACTGGCAGCAGCCTAAGGGCAGAACTCACACAGGGATGTGTGTTGACATAGTGCTGAACTATCCCTCTCTGTCTCGCTCTGTCCTCAGTCCGCTGCCAATTCTCACCTCCAATCTCTCACCCTACTGCTATATTGGAGCACATGGTAAGGTGTACCCACTGCCCACACAAAGTCACACGAACGTCTGGTATAGTGAACCTATGTTATAAGAGGTGTGCCAGCAGAGTTATGCCTGGTGCCAGGGGGATGACTCAGGGTGTTTCTCAATAGGTGATGGCTGACTGTCCACCTGCCCTTGGTCCACTGTCTTGCTGTCTCTGGAAAACATTAGTGGTGGAAAAGGGTTCCCCTGGCTAAAAGGAATTCACAAGCCTGCTAGCCATTCAAAAACCAATGATTTCACATGGCAGTCCCAAGTTCGCTCCCATTGTGTGTGTGTGTGTGTGTGTAACATGTTACTGTGTCTGAAGGGGCTACTGGATGTGTGTGTGTGTGTGATTTGGAGATGGACAACTATAGAGAACAAACACATCAGTGAGTGTGTGTCTGACGTGACATGTTTTGGAGATAGGAAGGACATTAAAAACACATTAGGACACATAGCACAAGAACCCCAAAGGGGTGAGATGGGTTATGGCTTTTCTCCCTCCCAGTCTTTCACCTCCTTCTTCCCCCTGTCCCCCTTTCCTCCTCCTCTCCCTCCTCTTCCCCCAGATGTGAGGATGTGGGCAGGGCCTGAAGAGTTTGTGTTCCCCAGGGTCTCCTCTTCCTGTTACACTGCAAAGACAGTCCACATGTGCTCAACACACACACGTGCATACACACACTAACACGCACACCCACACTCACATATGCACACACTGACACACACATAATGTATGCATGTACACACACACAACAACACTCCCACATACAGTACAACACAATAACAGACACTTGCAGATTAGCAACATTGTGTTGGAAAGGATAGTGTGTGTATGTGTCAGTCTGATGTACTGTCGTTCCACCTGCTCCAATGTTTACACCCAAACTTGGCAGCGTAGTAATGCCAGTTTTGGCTAACACACACACACAGACATACACAGACACATTATGAACACAAGATAATACAGTGAAATAGGAGGGAAAGAGAAAGAAAGGTCTGTCAGTCTAATGCTCCGATTGTCTAGCTGTTGGTGGACTTCCCCCTTTAGGAGAGGAATGTCAGATATATCCAGCAGGAAGACACACACACACACAGGAAATATAATCTATTGGTCTATTGTGGTTTCAGCTCAGCTAACCTTGTTAAGTCTAAGATGAATTGAAACATTCTACAGCACTGCGTGTGTCTGTGTGCTCTATGCTGAGAGGAGGAGCAAAGACCACATGCCCTTGTTCACTTGTTCACTTGTGATTTGTAGTTTTTTGGTTATTAGTGCATGATTAGTGTTGAATCCATATTGCAACGCTAGTTTTAAGATGTTTTACTGAGAAAAAATAGTATCACTGATCTTTAATAAGCTTTACGTATCGGCCTCAGGGCCTTCGTCAGAGCTTTTCTGAGTTTTTTTTAATTAGCACACTTCTGTAGACCTAGCCCCACCCACATCTAGTCCACGCATCGAATGGGGTTGGAGGTGAAGGAAAAACAGATAAGTGCTACCAAATATAACAATATGCATTTCATATATATTCAAATAAAGTGTGTATATAAAACGTATTAAACATGTCTGTAAAACCACAATGAGGACCTTGACCTAACAAGCAAGTTTTCATAAATCATTGGGTACAGCGTAAGAAAAACGTCAAGAGTCATCTGAAATAGGGGCATAATTCCTGTTCATGTTGGCTGTGTACTACTCCCTTCACAGAACAGAGCAAACTGGCACTAACCAGAATAGAAAGAGGAGTGGGAGGCCCCGGTGCACAACTGAGCAAGAGGACAAGTACATTAGAGTGTCTGGTTTGAGAAACAGACGCCTCAGAAATCCTCAACTGGCAGCTTCATTAAATTGTACCTGCAAAACACCAGTCTCAACGTCAACAGTGACGAGGCAACTCCAGGATGCTGGCCTTCTAGGCAGAGTTGCAAAGACAAAGCTAAATCTCAGACTGGCCAATAAAAAGAAAAGATTAAGATGGGCAAAAGAACACAGACACTGGACAGAGGAACTCT
Organism: Oncorhynchus tshawytscha; assembly: GCF_018296145.1. Classification (NCBI taxonomy): domain Eukaryota; kingdom Metazoa; phylum Chordata; class Actinopteri; order Salmoniformes; family Salmonidae; genus Oncorhynchus; species Oncorhynchus tshawytscha. The sequence continues at coordinate 29,828,835 of NC_056447.1, read as the reverse complement.
GCCTAACACATCTCTCTCCTCTCACTCAGATGACAGAGGGGCGGCGATGTCAGGTCCATCTCCTGGACGACAGGAAGCTGGAGCTCCTCGTACAGGTAAACACACCACGCATGCACACACACACACACTCAAGGAGGAGGTATAAGGAGACTGCGCCGCAGTGTGTGTGTAAGCTCTTCTACCCGGGCTCAGTTACTGCTAACTGGATGACACTGCACTGTCTTTTGCTCACCTGATCCTTCCACACAGACACACACACCCTCTCTCACAGACACACACACCCTCTCTCACAGACACACACACCTTCTCTCACAGACACACACCCTCTCTCGTCAAGAAATCCAGTTGGTCAGTCATAATGAAGCCCTAAACTGTGACTCTCAACCCACTATGTCTCCTATCCTCTACCCCTTGTCCCTACTCTCTCTGTAATAAGGACTGATTCAGACTAGGGCTGTGGCGGTCATGAAATGTTGTCAGCCGGTGATTGTCATGCAAGTAACTGCCGGTCTCACGGTAATTGACAGTTCATTAACATAAAGACTTTTAGCATCTTCTGGCTAGCCCATTTTAAAATGTCTAATACTGTACATCCATTTAATATAGCCTACACCATCACAATAAATCCATCATTTATTTTAGACAGGTCTAAAGAAACATGCTATGTAGAAAATGTAGCCTATTTCAGAAGAACAGAATAGCATATTCTGAGTTGTCCTTACAGTGGATTCAGACGTGTTGTTATGTTACAGCCTTATTCTAAAATGGAGTCAATTAATTCATCAATCTATCCCTCATCAATCTACACACAATTCCCCATAATGACAAAGCGAAAACAGGTTTTTAGATATTTTGGCAAATGTATAAATAAATTAAAACAGAAATACCTTATTTACTCGAAATTGAACTCAGGTGCATCCTGTTTCCATTGGTCATCCTTGAGATGTTTCTACAACTTGATTGGAGTCCACCTGTGGTAAATTCAATTGATTGGACATGATTTGGAAAGGCACACACCTGTCTATATAAGGTCCCACAGTTGGTAGTACATGTCAGAGCAAAAAACAAGCTATGAGGTCAAAAGAATTGTCTGTAGAGCTCTGAGACAGGACTGTGTCAAGGCACAGATCTGGGAAAGGGTACCAAAACATTTCTGCCGCATTAAAGGTCCCCAAGAACACAGTGGCCTCCATCATTTTTAAATGGGAGAAGTTTGGAACCACCAAGACTCTTCCTAGAGCTGGCTACTCGGCCAAACTTAACAATGGGGGTAGAAGGGCCTTGGTCAGGGTTGTCCAAGAACCCAATGGTCACTCTGACAGACCACAATAGTTCCTCTGTGGAGAAGGGAGAACCTTTCAGAAGGACAGCCATCTCTGCAGCACTCCACCAATCAGGACTTTATGGTAGAGTGGCCAGACGGCAGCCAATCCTCAGTAAAAGGCACATGACAGCCTTCTTGGAGTTTGTCAAAAGGCACCTAAAAGACAAGATTCTCTGGTCTGATGAAACCAAGATTGAACTCTTTGGCTTGAATGCCAAGCGTCACATCTAGTGATGCACCGATATGACATTTTTGGCTGATACCGAAATCCAATATTTTCCTTGCCCAAAAAAACAATACCGATAACCGATATTTAAATTTTTTGTGGCCTTTTAAGCATTCTAGTACAGTTAAATAGTTAACATACACACATGGACGCAACGGTCTAAGGCACTGCATCTCAGTGCAAGAGGCATCACTACAGTTCGAATCCAGGCTGTATCACATCCGGCCGTGATTGGGAGTCCCATAGGGCGGCGCACAATTGGCCCAGCATCGTCCGGGCTTGGTCGGAGTAGGCCGTCATTGTAAATAAGAATTTGTTCTTAATTAACTGACTTGCCTAGTTAAATTAAGGTTACACACACATACATACACACACACACACACGCACACCACACTGACCAAACATTATTTTGTTGGTATTTACGTATGTCCCCATTACCAGAAAAACATAATCAAAACCAATTTTTTTCAGTTACTTGCTATCCTGTTTCGTTGTTCATTTGTTCAGTCGTTTCATTCTCAACCAGGATTTCTATAGAACGGCGTTTGAGTCTTTTCGTGTCAAAAAAGATACATGTCCAATAACACTATTTGACATGTCAAATAAGCTTGTTGACCAATCAGGACGTGAACATGACTGCACGTCACATAATCATTTTACATGTGTTCATAAATTTTTTACGTAGTTATTACACATTGATTACACTATCACTCGCATTTTATATGTCACAAAGATTCAACGATACATATGCTATGAATCTGGTAAAGTTGTCTCGCACACCTACAGTGCTGGTCATAAAAAAAAGCTAGCTAGCTCATGGATGTAAAAAATGTTCTTCCCCAAAAACATAGCAAAATGACATTGTCTGTTTCAGAAGCTGTAGTTAGCTAGCTAACTATATAGCTAGGTGTCATCATCTAAAATAACCCTAATTTATAAGACAGTTCTTATTTGATTAATGGTGGGCGGACCCATCTTTGTGAAGCTAGCCACAATAAGGACTAGCCACAAAAGTGGACTTTGCGGTTAGCCTTCAAAATAAAAGTATGTCATTGACAGTGATGTAAATGAATACAAGTAGTATAAATATGCCATAATTGAATAGATCATGCTAGACGAGGTTGGAATGTTGTTATATAAATTCAACAAAAGACAATAATTTGTTAATTTGACAAAATCTGTTGAAATCACACCGGATGTATTATACTTTAGAATTGCATTGGGGCATACTTATTTCACTGTACAGCCTTACCTTTGTGGATCAATGACATGGGGTATCAGTCTACTCAGTCTACTCAGTGACACCCAGAGAACGTAGCTCTTATTGCGGGACTCTGAAACAACTGTGTATTGAGCCACATTTATTGTCAACCTATGTGTATTGAACACTATTCCCGAGGAAGAACAATACTGCGTGGATGTTTTGGAGTCTGATAACTCTGAGGACGTTGGGAAAAAATATATTGGGTATTGAGTAGACTGATTGATTCCCAATCCTTAGGTAAAGCTGTACAGTGCAATTTGAATGTCAATACACACTGTTATTGTATTACTAGTATTGGCTGACTGGCGAGGAGCTTTCACACAGTCACAGTCCCGCGATAAGAGCTACAATGCTAATATTTGCGTAAACTCTTCACAGTTGTGTTCTGTGAGTGTCACCGAGTAGACTGATACCCCATTTAATTGCCTCACATTCCAACCTTGTTTAACGTTATCTAGTCTAAATATGCCTTCTGCATCACTTTCAAAGAGGTACTTTTATTTAGAAGGCAAACTGAAAATTTAACTATTGTGCCTAATCCTTTGTTGGCTAGCTTCACAACACATAACCCGCTCAGGTCGAGCCACACTAGCCAGATGAAGCTAGCTGGCTGCTTATAACGTTAGCTTAGGGCAACAGGGTTAAGTAGCTGGCTAGCTATTTATTTTCATGAACTGAAGTTCAATTTTAATAGGCGAACAACAAGTGGCTACATCATAAGGATTCCTAAATTGCTAAGAATAATGAAAATGACTGCAGTTTCTACTGGTCATTGTTTTCAGGCAGGTTGTATTGGTGCTAGCTAGGTACCAAGCTAACTAGCTACCCCAGAAGTTGCGGTCAAACAAATAATGATTTATTACCAACGCGGTATTGTAAACTCATTGTTTGTGGCCGGTGTTTGCTTGGTTGCAGACTTTTTTTGTGCAGCTTTGACAGTGCTACTGATAGTAGTGGTGGTGCTTGACTTGCACGTGCAAATTCAGAAGACACAACATTCTATAATAGAACTGTGTTACTTGACGTGTAAAAGCTTATTTAACGGATAAAATATTGCTATTTGACGTGTATCTTTTTTGAAACGCAAAGACCCAAACGGCGTTCCATAGTATGTCGTGAAGCTAATAGCAGTGACGCTATTACTGTGTAATACCGGTAGGGCAACATCTGAAAAATAGCTCACTTGGTAGTGTGTAACGGTGCTCGACCAGTCGAGAAAGCCAACATCACCCACGTCAGAGAACAGTTGATTGTCAAGGGCAATGAATCCCATTATCTTGCCGTTAATGGATTTCGCCTTTGGGTTGTCTCGCTGAAATGTTCTTACTCTTTCAAATGACTGATGGACTTGTTGACTGCTCGATCCACACAGCAGACATTATGGGCTAGGTTAGGAACGCTGTGTTGCATGTGTAGCGCAAAATTTTGGGTGGCGTCATTACGTCGTGTACCTACGTTATATAGGTATGCACGTCAGCTTTGACATCGGTTTTGCACATCGCGTTAAACTAGACATCGGGCCAATACCGATGTTGGCATTTTTAGCTAATATCGGCCGATTCCAATATGTTTACCGATATATCGGGTATCCCTAGTTTCTACATAGCAGTGTCATCACAACAATGGAGCACCCTTCTCCCTCCCTTTTCCTCCTAACCATCTTCGGTAACTTTGACAATCCTGTGTGTCTGTTCATCAATAAATCCTACTGCTGCTGCAAATGTATAACTAAAGAGAAAGGAGTAGAAGGTAGCTCTGGATGGACAGAAGGAGACAGGATGTATAGTAGAGGATAGGGGGGAGTAGGTCGAGGTGAGTCGAAAGTAGAGGAGAGGAGACGATAGCTCCTGTCTCTTAGTCCGTTTCTAGTAAACCTTCATTGTATGAGGGAGGATTTCTCTCTCCCTCATTTATTTGCTTCACTCAGCCTATCTTCACCTCTCACTTTTGCTATCCTATTCTCTCGCTCTCTCTCTCATTCTCTGTCTCCCTCTTTCATTCTCTAAGCCTCATATTTCTCCACATATACTTGATCATCCTCTCAGCCAGGAGAAAGAGAGGAAGCAGGAAGAGATTAAATAGGAAGGGAGGAGAGGAGAGGAAAGAAAAGAGGATAGACAGAGAGAGAAGGAACAGATACCATTTTCACTCTGCATATATTTCTTTCAGCCATCTAGGTCTTCCTCACTCTTTCCCCCCTCTCCCCTTCTCTCTCTCTTCCTCGGAGGGCGGATGTTCAGTAGGCCGTTGAGGGGTTAACGGGACCATAGAGAATGTCAATGTTGTTCTTGTTTTTCCTGTGAGCTGGATAGAGGAAAGGCCCTTTTAGGAAAGGGAAATAGGGAAGGGTTTTTGGGAATGAACCCATTGGGACCCAAAACCACCAGACAGCTCCAATAGATCTACCTGGTAACAAGCACTGACAGGCCTACCTTTGCCTCTCACAGCCTTCCAGGGTGGAGGATGGTAAAGATTATAAATCATTTTGAGGTTCATACAGTTATTAAGATAAGTTATGAGGTTGTCCCTCTTTCAGCCCCAGTCGTGGCTCCAGTCCTCTCCTTCACCCCATCCCCTCCCACTCCTCCCTCCTCCCCCTCTGTCTCCCTGTCTCAACCCCAGTCGTGGCTCCAGTCCTCTCCTTCACCCCATCCCCTCCCACCCCTCCCTCCTCCCCCTCTGTCTCCCTGTCTCAACCCCAGTTGTGGCTCTAGTCTTCCTCTGCCTCACCCCATTCCCACCTCTCCTGTCCCACTCTTCCCTCCTCCCCCTCTGTCTCCCTGTCTCAGCCCCAGCTGTACTGTAGACTGTGTAATGACCTGTGGTGCTGATGATAATAACTATTAACACAGATCTGTCTGGTCTAGGGTAGGGGATGGGCAACAGGCGGCCAGTGGGCCAAAACCGCCCCGCCAGTCATTTCTTTACACCGACTGTCTCATCTACACACACACACACACACACACACACACACACACACACACTTCTTATCAGGTAATCATGCTTATCTTTCTAGTGCTGTTGTTCATGATAACTTTTTGGACGCATCGCATATGCTGCTGCTACTGTTTATTATCTATCCTGTTGCCTAGTCACTTTATTCCTAGTTATATGTACATACTGTATCTACCTCAATTACCTCATACTCCTGCACATAGACTCAGTACTGGTACCCTGTGTATATAGCCAATTTATCGTTACTCACTGTGTATTTATTATCACTTTTATTATTACGTGTTTGACTTTTTTCTTTCTCTCTGCATTGTTGTAAAGGGCCCGTATGTAAGTGATCCACTGTTAATCTACACTTGTTGTTTACGAAGCATGTGATGAATAATATTAGATTTGATATCCTCAGTTCAGGAGAGGATGCTGCTACTGTTTTCTAGGCAGCAATATCTCTCACCCTCTCTCTCTCTCTCTCTCTCTCTCTCTCTAGCTCTCTCACTCCCTCCCACCCTCCCTCTCTTTCTCTCTCTCTAGCTCTACCTCGCTCACTCTCATAGTTACCCCAATACAGACATAACTGTGCTGTCTGTCTCTCCACATCTCCTCTAATTGGTTATTTATAGCCAGGAGGGTGTGGCCAGTCAGGTCTAATGACTATTGTTGTCGTGGCTACTGGTTAATGAGAAACTGTCTCTGTAGGTCTGAGACTGAACCAAAACACTCATTACTCCAATTATACACTGTAGCACACTACAACACGAGAGAGAGAGAGGGAGACAGACAGAGAGAGAGAGAGTTTATTTATACAGTATATTTTCCATTCTGGGGGGTCAATGTGACAAATAAATAATAATAATACAGTTACAGTACTGGCTTTCGACTTACTGCTGTTGAGAGTTGTAATTGTACATTTAGAAATTGGTAGTGCATGGTCAGTTTTCCTCTTGTTATGTCATTCACTTACAGACCTTAGAGAGCTATCTAGAACCTGTCAGAAATGACCAGTGTTACCTAGATAGGTAGTGTTATCATGGCCAGATTATGTGCTCAGGGGCCTCGACCCCCAGGGCGCCTCCATTGATTTTTTTGGAGTCACTCAGGTATTATATGAACACACATAATACATGGCAACATGTAGAATGACAGGAAATGAGCTTGTGAGGTTTGTTACTATTCCAATAAATGACCATATCCATCCAGACCTTCGCAACCTAGGAAATGTGTGTGACCGGATCTTCAATAATAGTGGTTGAGTATCCCTGGTTTATATCTACTGTAGATCTCTCGCTCTCTCTTGCTCGCTCTCACTCTCTCTCTGTCTCTCTTTCTCCAGTGTCTTTCTGTGTAGCAGTATCCTTGTGTAGGTGTAGTTCTTTTTTATGTGTGTGTGTGCAATGTGTGTATGTATGTGTGTGTGTGTGTGTATGTGTGTGTATGTGTGTGTATGTGTATGTGTGTGTGTGTGTGTGTGTGTGTGTGTATGTGTCTGTGTGTGTGTGTCTGTGTGTGTGTGTGTGTGTCTGTATGTGTCTGTGTGTGTATGTATGTGTCTGTGTGTGTGTGTATGTATGTGTCTGTGGGTGTATGTATGTGTCTGTGTGTGTATGTGTGTGTATGTGTGTGTGTGTGTATGTGTGTGTATGTGTGTGTGTGTGTATGTGTATGTGTGTGTGTGTGTGTGTGTGTGTGTGTGTGTGTGTGTGTGTGTGTGTGTGTGTGTGTGTGTGTGTGTGTGTGTGTGTGAGAGACAGATGCTGCTGTCAGTGTGTAGCCAAGCAGAGACACACCCATGCTTAACCTCAGGGTGGGGTTCTCTCTCTAAAAATCCCTACCACATACATATGGCAGCACTGTGTGTGACAGTCTCTTTTCTCTTTATATTTCTCTCCCTCTTTCTCCTTTTCTGTTTTTCATTTTCTTGTTCTTTCACATGCTCTCTTCCCTCATTCCCTTCAGCCCTCTCCTTCTCTTTTTTACCTCAGTTTGTTTAGCTTTCTTCTCTCTCTCTGTCTGACTTCTCCTCTCCGACTCTCATTACATCAGTTAGTGTGCTGGCATGGTCTTGGCCTGCAGCCTTCAATGATGCGTCATAGCCTCTGTCACAATGACTTCACATGTTCAGTGGCTGAACATGTGAAGTCATTGTGACAGAGGCTATGATTAGTTGATTAGTTGAATCAGCTGTTTTACTGATCTTAGATGAAGCAAAGGCTTGCCCCCACACTGGCCTTCGCACCCCTCTTCACCCCCATCTGTCACTCTCAGATGACCCCCTCACCTCCATCTGTCACTCTCAGTTGACCTCCCCTTCACCTCCATCAGTCACTCTCAGATGACTCCCTCACCTCCATCTGTCACTCTCAGATGACCCCCTCACCTCCATCAGTCACTCTCAGACAACTCCCCCTCACCTCCATCTGTCACCCTCAGATGACCCCCTCACCTCCATCAGTCACTCTCAGATGACCACCCTCACCTCCATCAGTCACTCTCAGATGACTCCCCCTTCACCTCCATCAGTCACTCTCAGATGACCCCCTCACCTCCATCTGTCACTCTCAGATGACTCCCCCTCACCTCCATCTGTCACTCTCAGATGACCCCCTCACCTCCATCAGTCACTCTCAGATGACCCCCTCACCTCCATCTGTCACTCTCAGATGACTCCCCCCTCACCTCCATCTGTCACTCTCAGATGACCCCCTCACCTCCATCAGTCACTCTCAGACAACTCTCCCCCTCACCTCCATCTGTCACCCTCAGATGACTCCCTCCCTCACCTCCATCTGTCACTCTCAGATGACCCCCTCACCTCCATCAGTCACTCTCAGATGACCCCCTCACCTCCATCAGTCACTCTCAGACAACTCCCCCTCACCTCCCATCTGTCACCCTCAGACAACTTGCCCCCTTCACCTCCATCAGTCACTCTCAGATGACCCCCACCTCCATCTGTCACTCTCAGATGACTCCCCCTCACCTCCATCTGTCACTCTCAGATGACCCCCTCACCTCCATCAGTCACTCTCAGATGACCCCCCACCTCCATCTGTCACTCTCAGATGACCCCCCACCTCCATCTGTCACTCTCAGATGACTCCCCCTCACCTCCATCTGTCACTCTCAGATGACCCCACTCACCTCCATCTGTCACTGTCAGACAACTCCCCCCTTACCTCCATCTGTCACTGTCAGACAACTCCCCCTCACCTCCATCTGTCACTGTCAGACAACTCCCCCTTCACCTCCATCTGTCACTGTCAGATGACTCCCCCACACCTCCATCTGTCACTCTCAGACAACTCCCCCTCACCTCCATCTGTCACTGTCAGATGACTCCCCCTCACCTCCATCTGTCACTGTCAGATGACTCCCCTCACCTCCATCTGTCACTGTCAGATTACTTCCCCCCTCACCTCCATCTGTCACTCTCAGACAACTTGCCCCCTCACCTCCATCTGTCATAGTCAGATGACTCCCCCCTCACCTCCATCTGTCACTCTCAGACGACTCCCCCTCACCTCCATCTGTCACTCTCAGACGACTCCCCCTCACCTACATCTGTCACTCTCAGATGACTCCCCTCCTCACCTCCATCTATCACACTCAGATGACTCCCCCTCACCAACATCATTCACTCTCAGATGACTCCCCCTCACCAACATCATTCACTCTCAGACGACTCCCCCTCCCCTCCATCTGTCACTGTCAGATGACTCCCCCCTCACCTCCATCTGTCACTGTCAGATGACTCCTCACCTCCATCTGTCACTGTCAGATGACCCCCCCCTCACCTCCATCAGTCACTCTCAGATGACTCCCTCCTCACCTCCATCTGTCACTGTCAGATGACTCCCCCTCACCTCCATCAGTCACTCTCAGATGACTCTCCCCTTCACCTCCATCAGTCACTCTCAGATGACCCCCACCTCCATCTGTCACTCTCAGATGACTCCCCCTCACCTCCATCTGTCACTCTCAGATGACCCCCTCACCTCCATCAGTCACTCTCAGATGATCCTCCCCTCACCTCCATCAGTCACTCTCAGACGACTCTCCCCCTCACCTCCATCTGTCACCCTCAGATGACTCCCCCTCACCTCCATCTGTCACTCTCAGATGACCACCCTCACCTCCATCAGTCACTCTCAGATGACTCCCCCTTCACCTCCATCAGTCACTCTCAGATGACCCCCTCACCTCCATCTGTCACTCTCAGATGACCCCCTCACCTCCATCAGTCACTCTCAGATGACCCTCCCCTCACCTCCATCAGTCACTCTCAGACGATTCCCCCTCACCTCCATCTGTCACTCTCAGACGACTCCCCCTCACCAACATCATTCACTCTCAGATGACTCCCCCTCACTTCCATCTGTCACTCTCAGATGACTCCCCCTCACCTCCATCTCTAACTGTCAAATGACTCCCCCTCACCTCCATCTGTCACTGTCAGATGACTCCCCTCACTTCCATCTGTCACTCTCAGATGACTCCCTCCTCACCTCCATCTGTCACTGTCAGATGACTCCCCCTCACCTCCATCTGTCACCCTCAGATGACTCCCCCCTCACCTCCATCTTTCACTCTCAGATGACCACCCTCACCTCCATCAGTCACTCTCCTCCCCCTTCACCTCCATCAGTCACTCTCAGATGACCCCCCCACCTCCATCTGTCACTCTCAGATGACCCCCTCACCTCCATCAGTCACTCTCAGATGACCCTCCCCTCACCTCCATCAGTCACTCTCAGACGATTCCCCCTCACCTCCATCTGTCACTCTCAGACGACTCCCCCTCACCAACATCTGTCACTCTCAGACGACCCCCACCTCCATCAGTCACTCTCAGATGACCCCCACCTCCATGTGTCACTCTCAGATGACCCCCTCACCTCCATCAGTCACTCTCAGACGACCCCCCACCTCCATCAGTCACTCTCAGATGACCCCCTCACCTCCATCAGTCACTCTCAGACGACCAATAGCTATTAGAATACACAGTCACACTCAGATTAACACATAACCTTTACATACACAAACAGAATCACACACACACACTCTGACTCCATACACACACACACCATATTAACCCTACGTGTGTGTGTGTGTGTGTTTCCCTGTAGCCCAAACTGATGGCCAAGGACCTTTTGGATTTGGTGGCCTCCCACTTCAACCTGAAGGAGAAGGAATACTTTGGCATCTCCTACACCGATGAAACGTAAGTCCCTCTGGTTCACTACCATCACCATGGATGTAGTCCTGGGGATACACTACCATCACCATGGATGTAGTCCTGGTCCTGGGGATACACTACCATCACCATGGATGTAGTCCTGGAGATATACTACCATCACCATGGATGTAGTCCTGGAGATACACTACCATCACCATGGATGTAGTCCTGGTCCTGGGGATATATGTGATGTGCAGGGTTTTGTTCCAGCCCAGCACTTACACACCTAGAATGGGATGTAACTACACCGTACCCTGTTTATCATATACTGAGAAATGTATGTTTAAAATGTAAGGATGACATTTTATGTTATTTTGGGATGGGGATGTGAGCCCAGAGGATGACAGATGAAAGTATTATTATAAACTGGGTGGTTTGAACCTTGAATGCTGATTGGCTGAAAGCCTTGGTATAACAGACCGTATACCACGGTTATGACATAACCTTTATTTTTACTGTTCTAATTATGTTGGTAACCAGTTTATAATAGCAATAAGGCACCTCAGGGGTTTGTGGTGTATGGCCAATATACCCCGGCTACGGGCAATGTCCAGGCAATCCGCGTTGTGTCGTGCGTAAGAACAACCCTTACCCGTGGTATATTGGCCAAAAACCACACCCCCTCGGGCCTTATTGCATTTCAGTTGAATGCATTCTGACCAGGTATCCCTCTTTCCCTTTCCTTATTGCTTAAATATAGAACTTTTATTTCCAGTCATACACTCTTGTCCCAGCCTGCTATTCCCTAGAATACTGTTGGTTATTGATTTACGTAGAGGCTGACAGTCTGTGGTATTTTATACCTCTTGATGTATATTATACCATTCCACTGTTTCCGCTCCAGCCAATACCACAAGCCCGTCCTCCCCAATTAAGGTGCTACCAACCTCCTGTGACAAAGACACACCCCAGTTCTGTCTCTCTGTTTCTCTGCCAGTCCCTCAGTTCTATGATGTAGATTGGTTGTTTCTGTGTCTGAGAGCTGAAAGAGCTGCATGTTGCCCATAACACCATGCAGGGTTACCAGGATGACAAGCTGCCTCTGCAGTTTTCATCCCTGTCAGAGAGAAAGAAAGAGAGAGGATGGGTAGAGTGTGAAGCGCAGGGAGCTAGGCTGTACTATTCATTATTGAATCAGTCAGTTCTGTAGTGTACTGAGTTTGTCTCCTCATTGGTTGGGTGTGCAGTATGCTGACATTCGATTGGTTGTTGTGTCTCCAGGGGTCATTTCAGCTGGCTGCAGTTGGACCGAAGGGTTCTAGAACACGAGTTCCCCAAGAAGTCTGGACCCATCGTACTGTACTTCTGTGTCAGGTATGGTCACATCATAGAAAAACACACACGAGCAGCGCTCCTACATGTACATACAGTACACCGCCTCCAGCAGGAAACACAGACATGCCCCCTAGTCGGACAGATGTCTGCACACTACCGTAACTCTGTGAAGAAGGCAGATAATAACTTCATTATACTGTAAGAGAACACCAGTCATATTTCAGTAATAGTTGTCTAGCTATTTATCATGCATGATGTTCAGTGTGTCTGTGTGTGTCTGTGTGTGTCAGATATATAAGAGGATGTCTCCCTGTAAAGTGGAGCTGCAGCTGTGATCTGACCTGTAGTAGCAGGGTTCTAACCCCACTCCTTTCTCCTGCCAGTCCCTTTGTACTGCTCTGACAATGGCTGCTCTCTTACATAACACACATCCTGAGTGAGTGTCTGTGTGTGTGTGTGTGTGTGTGTGTGTGTGTGTGTGTGTGTGTGTGTGTGTGTGTGTGTGTGTGTGTGTGTGTGTGTGTGTGTGTGTGTGTGTGTGTGTGTGTGTGTGTGTGTGTGTGTGTGCTTGTGTGTGTGTGTGTGTGTGTGTGTGTGTGTGTGTGTGTGTGTGTGTGTGTGTGTGTGTGTGTGTGTGTGTGTGTGTGTGTGTGTGTGCATGTTTGTGTCTACATGAAGTCATTGTAGTTGGAAGAAAAGGTACAGGATCTGAAGATAATGTGTCTGACCTTTCATTGCACCTGTGGAAACGCTACACACACACACACACACACACACACACACACACACACACACACACACCACCGTGCTGAATAGTGTTGGTCAGTACTTTAAAGATCCCTATGATGACATATAGGCTCTAGGGACTTGTCATTCCTTAGCAATGTACATAGCAACCTGCATTGGAGACACAACGGATGAATGGTTGTTTGTACTGATTGGCATTAACGATAAGTGTCTCCAAAATGGTGTGCGGTAATGACGTCATTTCAACCTACCATAATAGTTTTGATGTGTATGGATATTGTATTGTTGCATGGGGTGTATTGTTCACGTAACAGATCACTATCAAATACATGGCCTTGTGTTCAGGGTAAGCCATCAGTGCGCATACAATAGAATGACTATTGTGATTACTTCTGTTATAGCCAGCCACTAATAACATATCCAGTCACTCCACATTCCCACACACAAATACACACACGCATTGAAATGCTTATTAATACAATGCATTTATACACACCACACACTCACACACACATCCTGATTCACAGTTAAACACAGAGACAGACTGATGAAACTGCAATCAGTCTAAATGTCAGAGCTGAATCCATTATCAGACTTCCCTGCCAGAGCATCCCAGTGTGAGTGTGAGTGTGTGAGTGTGAGTGTGTGTTTGTGTGTGTGCTTGCATGCTTTTGCATGCTTGTGTGCACGGTGCTTGTGCATTGGTTTCATAGCATGTGTGTGCATGTTTTGGAAACAGTAGCTGTAACAACGACCCATCTCTCTATATATAGACTACATTATACTGTTACAGTAGCTCCCATCTCTCTATATATAGACTACATTATACTGTTACAGTAGCTCCCATCTCTCTATATATAGAGTACATTATACTGTTACAGTGTTCTCATCTCTCTATATATAGAGTACATTATACTGTTACAGTAGCTCCCATCTCTCTATATATAGACTACATTATACTGTTACAGTAGCTCCCATCTCTCTATATATAGACTACATTATACTGTTACAGTAGCTCCCATCTCTCTATATATAGACTACATTATACTGTTACAGTAGCTCCCATCTCTCTATATATAGAGTACATTATACTGTTACAGTGTTCTCATCTCTCTATATATAGAGTACATTATACTGTTACAGTAGCTCCCATCTCTCTATATATAGACTACATTATACTGTTACAGTGTTCTCATCTCTCTATATATAGACTACATTATACTGTTACAGTGCTCCCATCTCTCTATATATAGACTACATTATACTGTTATAGTGTTCTCATCTCTCTATATATAGACTACATTATACTGTTACAGTAGCTCCCATCTCTCTATATATAGACTACATTATACTGTTACAGTAGCTCCCATCTCTCTATATATAGACTACATTATACTGTTACAGTAGCTCCCATCTCTCTATATATAGACTACATTATACTGTTACAGTGTTCTCATCTCTCTATATATAGACTACATTATACTGTTACAGTAGCTCCCATCTCTCTATATATAGACTACATTATACTGTTACAGTAGCTCCCATCTCTCTATATATAGACTACATTATACTGTTACAGTAGCTCCCATCTCTCTATATATAGACTACATTATACTGTTACAGTGTTCTCATCTCTCTATATATAGACTACATTATACTGTTACAGTGTTCTCATCTCTCTATATATAGACTACATTATACTGTTACAGTAGCTCCCATCTCTCTATATATAGACTACATTATACTGTTACAGTAGCTCCCATCTCTCTATATATAGACTACATTATACTGTTACAGTGCTCCCATCTCTCTATATATAGACTACATTATACTGTTACAGTAGCTCCCATCTCTCTATATATAGACTACATTATACTGTTACAGTAGCTCCCATCTCTCTATATATAGACTACATTATACTGTTACAGTGCTCCCATCTCTCTATATATAGACTACATTATACTGTTACAGTAGCTCCCATCTCTCTATATATAGAGTACATTATACTGTTACAGTAGCTCTCATCTCTCTATATAGACTACATTATACTGTTACAGTGTTCTCATCTCTCTATATATAGACTACATTATACTGTTACAGTAGCTCCCATCTCTCTATATATAGAGTACATTATACTGTTACAGTAGCTCCCATCTCTCTATATATAGACTACATTATACTGTTACAGTAGCTCCCATCTCTCTATATATAGACTACATTATACTGTTACAGTAGCTCCCATCTCTCTATATATAGACTACATTATACTGTTACAGTAGCTCCCATCTCTCTATATATAGACTACATTATACTGTTATAGTAGCTCCCATCTCTCTATATATAGAGTACATTATACTGTTACAGTAGCTCCCATCTCTCTATATATAGACTACATTATACTGTTACAGTAGCTCCCATCTCTCTATATATAGACTACATTATACTGTTAGTGCTCCCATCTCTCTATATATAGACTACATTATACTGTTACAGTAGCTCCCATCTCTCTATATATAGACTACATTATACTGTTACAGTGCTCCCATCTCTCTATATATAGACTACATTATACTGTTACAGTGCTCCCATCTCTCTATATATAGACTACATTATACTGTTACAGTAGCTCCCATCTCTCTATATATAGACTACATTATACTGTTACAGTGTTCTCATCTCTCTATATATAGAGTACATTATACTGTTACAGTAGCTCCCATCTCTCTATATATAGAGTACATTATACTGTTACAGTAGCTCCCATCTCTCTATATATAGACTACATTATACTGTTACAGTAGCTCCCATCTCTCTATATATAGACTACATTATACTGTTACAGTGTTCTCATCTCTCTATTGACTACATTATACTGTTAGTGCTCCCATCTCTCTATATATAGACTACATTATACTGTTAGTGCTCCCATCTCTCTATATATAGACTACATTATACTGTTAGTGCTCCCATCTCATATATAGACTACATTATACTGTTACAGTGTTCTCATCTTCTATATATAGAGTACATTATACTGTTACAGTAGCTCCCATCTCTGTATTATGACTACATTATACTGTTACAGTAGCTCCCATCTCTCTATATGTAGACTACATTATACTGTTACAGTAGCTCCCATCTCTCAGATATAGGTACATTATACTGTTACAGTAGCTCCCATCTCTGATGACTACATTATACTGTTACAGTGTTTCATCTGCAGTTCTGACATTCTACTGTTATAGTAGCTCCCATCTCTCTATATATAGACTGAATTATACTGTTACAGTGTTCTCATCTGTTTATAAGACACATTAAACTGTTAAGTAGCTCCCATCTCTGTATATATAGACTACATTATACTGTTACAGTGTTCTCATCTCTCTATATATAGAGTACATTATACTGTTACAGTAGCTCCCATCTCTCTATATATAGACTACATTATACTGTTACAGTGTTCTCATCTCTCTATATATAGACTAGATTCTACTGTTATAGTAGCTCCCATCTCTCTATTGATGGTTCCTGTGTTTCTCTGCCTGCACTCTGCTGATGATGCAGCCAGCCAGCCAGCCAGCCAGCCAGCCAGCCAGCCAGCCAGCCAGCCATTGTGTGAAATGCATCGTGTGCACATTTGCGATGTGTGGTGTGTTTGTGTAGATGATGTGTCTGTGTTTGTGCATCAGCGTTTGTGTGTGTGTGTGTGCGTGTGTGTTGGATGGTTGCCAGGTATCAGACAGAGAAGGTTTTATTAACTGTGTGTTAGCCTCATGTCTGATGACTCCTAGTGGACACTCTGTTCACTGCAGTTCTGACACACATAGTAGCCTGGAACTAGATTGAATGAGCTTCTTTTCTTTTTCGTCTGTTTCCAAGACACATCAAATCTAAAATCATTCTGTCATTGTCTGTTGTACTGTTTTATGTTTCTGTTCATCACAGGTTTTAGAGAGTATTTCCTGCATGTTCAACCTCAGTCATGTGTTCTGTTGTCTATGTGTTACAGGTTTTACATAGAGAGTATTTCCTGCATGTTCAACCTCAGTCATGTGTTCTGTTGTCTATGTGTTACAGGTTTTACATAGAGAGTATTTCCTGCATGTTCAACCTCAGTCATGTGTTCTGTTGTCTATGTGTTACAGGTTTTACATAGAGAGTATTTCCTGCATGTTCAACCTCAGTCATGTGTTCTGTTGTCTATGTGTTACAGGTTTTACATAGAGAGTATTTCCTGCATGTTCAACCTCAGTCATGTGTTCTGTTGTCTATGTGTTACAGGTTTTACATAGAGAGTATTTCCTGCATGTTCAACCTCAGTCATGTGTTCTGTTGTCTATGTGTTACAGGTTTTACATAGAGAGTATTTCCTGCATGTTCAACCTCAGTCATGTGTTCTGTTGTCTATGTGTTACAGGTTTTACATAGAGAGTATTTCCTGCATGTTCAACCTCAGTCATGTGTTCTGTTGTCTATGTGTTACAGGTTTTACATAGAGAGTATTTCCTGCATGTTCAACCTCAGTCATGTGTTCTGTTGTCTATGTGTTACAGGTTTTACATAGAGAGTATTTCCTGCATGTTCAACCTCAGTCATGTGTTCTGTTGTCTATGTGTTACAGGTTTTACATAGAGAGTATTTCCTGCATGTTCAACCTCAGTCATGTGTTCTGTTGTCTATGTGTTACAGGTTTTACATAGAGAGTATTTCCTGCATGTTCAACCTCAGTCATGTGTTCTGTTGTCTATGTGTTACAGGTTTTACATAGAGAGTATTTCCTGCATGTTCAACCTCAGTCATGTGTTCTGTTGTCTATGTGTTACAGGTTTTACATAGAGAGTATTTCCTGCATGTTCAACCTCAGTCATGTGTTCTGTTGTCTATGTGTTACAGGTTTTACATAGAGAGTATTTCCTGCATGTTCAACCTCAGTCATGTGTTCTGTTGTCTATGTGTTACAGGTTTTACATAGAGAGTATTTCCTGCATGTTCAACCTCAGTCATGTGTTCTGTTGTCTATGTGTTACAGGTTTTACATAGAGAGTATTTCCTGCATGTTCAACCTCAGTCATGTGTTCTGTTGTCTATGTGTTACAGGTTTTACATAGAGAGTATTTCCTACCTGAAGGATAATGCTACTATCGAACTCTTCTTCCTCAATGCTAAGTCCTGCATATACAAGGTAAGTTCATCAGGCCTGTGGTTCATGCTTAGATATGCTTAGATATAGCATGCCAATATATATATATATAGGATTTTATTTTCCAGTCATGTCATAATTTTACCAGCAGGGGGTATATGTGGGCTGTTGGGTGGTCAGTGTGACGTTTGAACAGTAAAACCACTCTCTGTCTCCTCTCTGTTCCATTCATCCTGTTAGAAACAGATTTAGCATTAGCTAAGCTTATGTTATCTCCAGCTCCGAAAGTGTTACCCAGCCTCTGCTCACAAAATGCATCCACCGATAGCGAAGCTTCTGATAACACTCCAGCATCACACGTAGCTTTTCCTAGTACATACCCAGCACTGACAGCTTAGCGTATGCTAACACATAACCAATACTTCACACCTAAGGCTAGGTGTTTATAAAGGGAGGCTGGAGAACTCTCCCTGTCCAACAGACTCAAGTGAAGTGAGGGTTGTCTGTGAAGTCTACATTTCCACTCCAATAGACCAAAATAGCTCTATTTTTACTCGAGGCACACATGGATACAAGGACACAAAAATAAACACAACACAGACTATGTCAATGTTAATCATGATACAAGAATTTCGCAAACACCTGCAATGACATCTGCTAAGCATGTGTATGTGACCAATAGCATTTGATTTGATTAATCGTGGATACGTTTAAGACATTATATTTGTGTTGTGGATATAGAGTCATTTTTAATACAATCTCCTGTCTTCATGTATGGAGTGTGTGTTCTACACTGGACCACACACACATACACACACACTGCTAGGCCACAAGCCCCATGGTGAGAGCCCATGCTGGGTGGTAATGTATTCAGTGTTGTGTTTCACTCTGCTGTCTGATCTCTTAACCAATTAACCGCCAGGGATCATATAGAGGACATTCATTTACATACCTGACCCCTTCAGTCACTAGTCATCCACACACACACACACACACACACACACACACACACACACACACACACACACACACACACACACACACACACACACACACACACACACACACACACACACACACACACACACACACACACACACACACACACACACACACACACACACACACACACACACACACACACACTTCCTTCCCTCAATGTGTGTGTGTGTTAGTAGGGCCTGTCCCAGCATTGCTCATCTAACTAAACAGGATGGAGAGACAAAGAGAGAATTAAAGAGAAAGACAGAGAGACCGTTAAGAAAATTGTTCTGTAAGTCACCAATGCATTTCCTCATTCTATTCTGCTCCCATAAGTCCCTTCACACTGTAATGTCTGAGCTGAAGCAGAGCAGACAACCCCCAATGAAGAAAGGACAAGAAATCACTGTAATGTCTGAGCTGAAGCAGAGCATACAACCCCCAATGAAGAAAGGACAAGAAATCACTGTAATGTCTGAGCTGAAGCAGAGCATACAACCCCCAATGAAGAAAGGACAAGAAATCACTGTAATGTCTGAGCTGAAGCAGAGCAGACAACCCCCAATGAAGAAAGGACAAGAAATCACTGTAATGTCTGAGCTGAGCTGAAGCAGAGCAGACAACCCCCAATGAAGAAAGGACAAGAAATCACTGTAATGTCTGAGCTGAAGCAGAGCAGACAACCCCCAATGAAGAAAGGACAAGAAATCACTGTAATGTCTGAGCTGAAGCAGAGCAGACAACCCCCAATGAAGAAAGGACAAGAAATCACTGTAATGTCTGAGGCTGAAGCCAGAGCAGACAACCCCCAATGAAGCAGAGCAGACAACCCCCAATGAAGAAAGGACAAGAAATCACTGTAATGTCTGAGCTGAAGCAGAGCAGACAACCCCCAATGAAGAAAGGACAAGAAATCACTGTAATGTCTGAGCTGAAGCAGAGCAGACAACCCCCAATGAAGAAAGGACAAGAAATCACTGTAATGTCTGAGCTGAAGCAGAGCAGACAACCCCAATGAAGAAAGGACAAGAAATCACTGTAATGTCTGAGCTGAAGCAGAGCATACAACCCCCAATGAAGAAAGGACAAGAAATCACTGTAATGTCTGAGCTGAAGCAGAACATACAACCCCCAATGAAGAAAGGACAAGAAATCACTGTAATGAAGAAGAAAGGACAAGAAATCACTGTAATGTCTGAGCTGAAGCAGAGCAGACAACCCCCAATGAAGAAAGGACAAGAAATCACTGTAATGTCTGAGCTAAAGCAGAGCAGACAACCCCAATGAAGAAAGGACAAGAAATCACTGTAATGTCTGAGCTGAAGCAGAGCATACAACCCCCAATGAAGAAAGGACAAGAAATCACTGTAATGTCTGAGCTGAAGCAGAGCATACAACCCCCAATGAAGAAAGGACAAGAAATCGGGGAGGGGGAGGAAGGGAGTGAGGGAAGTTTAGATGAAACAATGAAAACAGCAATGGAGAAAAGAGTACTGGGGACATTGTGATAGAAACGTTTTTTTTATCCAATATGAATATGTATTTCAGTGTTGTATTACAGTTTTTAACAATCACTTTGACACTCATTTCAGAACCTTGTGGTCATTTTTCACAACTCTAGACACAAAACTCAAAACGGTCATCACCTGTATAACACAGGCTGTCCAATGTTCAAAACATTGCATTGTGCATTCATATCTTTAAAGAAACCTTGCACTTGAAGAATCATTGGTTCAAATAACTCATTTATCATGAAATACCATAGGAACATTCATTTAGATCACCCACACACAAGATACCGATAGTTTCACTGTGTAGTTGTTCGTACAATCATTAAATATTGTAGTACAAAATATGTGACACATGTTTCATTATGCTACTAAGGACTAGTAGAGAGAATACTACAGACACAGTAGAATCATTGAACAAAATATGACATTTATTGATGAAATACAATAAAATCACAACATAGGTTTCTTTGAATCAAAGCAAAAATAATTAGCTACAACAAAAGAAAAAACAGAGGTCGACTGCAGTGTTCCTCACCTGGCTTACTGTAAAAAGACACAAACACACACACACACATATACACACACACACACACACACACACACACACACACACACACACACACACACACACACACACGTACACACACACACACACACACACACACACACACATATACACACACACATACACTCACACACACACACACACACACACATATTTCCATCAACCCTGTTGTGGATTTGGACATAGGTTCTCATCCACATCACAATGGATGTTTTCATTAGCCAAACATCTTGGGAAGAATCTTCGGGCGAATCCAGGCCTCACACTGGTCTGCCGTGATGTCATTGCATGCGTCATTCATGGCCTGGAGAAGGACGGCTTGTTCGTGAGGGCGCCTATCATATACCTCCCACCTCCATGTGGACAAAAATTCCTCAATCGTGTTAAGGAAAGGAGAGTATGGGGGTAAGCACAGGGTGGTAAATAGTGGATGGGCCTGAAACCATGCTTGCACCATTTGGTGGAACCTGACATTATCCCACACAATGACATAGGTCATGCCATCAGCTCTACAGACCTGATTGAGCTCATCAAGGACGGTTACATTCGAACAGCGAATCATGTGGCTGCCTGCAACTCAATATATAGAGTATATAGAGTAGAGAGATTTAGATGTTGTTCAACCAAACATGAGAACAGGCAAGATGAGTAATCTAAGCAACTTTGACCGTGGTATGATTGTTGATGCCACACATGGTGATTCCAGCATCTCAGAAACAGCTGCCCTCCTGGGATTTTTACGCACTACAGTCTCTAGAGTTTACAGAGAATGGTGCGATAAACAAAACACATTCAGTGAGCGACATTTCTGTGGGCAAAAACACCTTGTTAATGAGAGAGGTCAGAGGAGAATGTCCAGACTCATTCAAGCTAACAGAAAGGGCACAAAAACTCAAGTAACAGCTGTTTAAAACAGTGGTGTGCAGAATGGTATCTTTTAATGTACAACATCATGAATAATTCAGGCTGTTGTGGAGGCAAAAGGGGGTCCTACCTAGTACTAGATAGGTGTACCTAATAAAGTGGCCGGCGAGTGTACAGTAATGTCAAATCTGAAACACTGTCTGATAAAGAATGATGATGAAATATTGCAGCCATAGATAGTCCAATTGGTTCATGTTCCACAGTAATTGAAACTTTCATGATCTAAACATGGAATATTGTTTGCCAGTTTCCATAAAACTATGCATTAAGAGTAACGCAACAGTTATCATTTTAAGCAGTTGTATCAATTGATAGTTAGATCATTGTAATGAAATGAATAGACAGTTGTCTCAGATGTAATGTGTGAATTGCATTTTGAAATGGTAACATTTTGATGTTTAGTTGTGTCATTTTGAACAGGTGATTTTAGTTCAATAAACAAATGATCTTAGCTTTATGTGTATTGTATCCAAGCAATTGGAAAAAGCGTAGTAGTGTAGGTACATCATAACATCGTGGTCATAGTATTAATCTGATGAAAATGTGCCCCTCACAGCTCCCCACATAGGGACTGTAATGGACACATTGGATTGGGTATATTAGCTGTGCAAGTCACAGAATAACCGTTATCTAATGATGTCCTCTCGCTCGCTCTCTTTCTCTCTCTCTGTCTCTCTCTCTGTCTCTGTCTCTCTCTGTCTCTCTCCACCGTTATCTAATGCTGTCCTCTTGCTCGCTCTCTTTTTCTCTCTCTGTCTCTCTCTGTCTCTCTCCCTCTCTCTCTCTGTCTCTCTTCCTCTCTCTCTCTCTGTCTTTCTCCCTCTTTCTCTCTCTCTCTCTCTCTGTCTCTCTCTGTCTCTCTCTCTCTCTCTGTCTCTCGCCCTCTCTCTCTGTCTCTGTCTCTCTCTCTGTCTCTCTCTCTCTCTCGCTTTTTCTCTCTCGGTGTCTCTCTCTCTCTCTGTCTTTCTCTGTCTGTCTGTCTCTCTCTCTCTCTCCCCTCTCTCTCTCTCTCTCTCTCTCTCTCTCTCTCTGTCTCTCTCTCTCGGTGTCTCTCTCTCTCTCCCTCTTTCTCTGTCTCTCTATCTCTCTCTGTCTCTCTCTCTCTCGCTGTTTCTCTCTCGCACTCTCTCTCTGTCTTTCTCTGTCTCTCTCTTTCTCTCTCTCTCTCTCTCTGTCCCTCTGTCTCTCTCCCTCTCTCTCTGTCTCTCTCTCTGTCTCTCTCTTTATGTCTCTCTGTCTCTCACTCTGTCTCTCTCTCTCTGTCTCTCTCTCTGTCTCTCTCTCGCTCTGTCTCTCTCCCTTTCTCTCTCTCTGTCTCTCTCTCTCTCTCTCTCTCTGTTTCTCTCTCTCTCTTTCTCCAAGGAGCTCATTGAGGTGGACAGTGAGGTGGTTTTTGAGCTGGCCTCCTATATCCTACAGGTAAGTCAAAGTCCTTAATCTGCTTCCTGACACACACCACATTACTTACTTTCCAATCTGCTGAAACAGTGAGCTGTCTTTCCTCTAATTCTGCTATATTTTAGAAGGATTGTTTCTCTAGCTTGGTCCCAGATCTACTCTGACTCTCCCCATTGGTTCATCGTCTTTATCATGACATGAACATGTCAGAGGAGTTGGCCAAATTAACTTACATTTGAAGAATCAGACAGATTATTTTTGAAATGGTCTCCCATGCCTAGTTCCAGGGAGTGAGTAATTATATCGGGCAGGTAGTGTAGGGTTCCCGCTCAGTCTAGGTCAGCCCATTACCACAGATCCAGCTAACACAAAGACTATGGAGTGTGTGTGTGTGTGTGTGTGTATGTGCTATTGTGTGTTTGTGTGTGTGTGTGCGCTCTATTGTGTGTGTGCGCTCTATTGTGTGTGTGTGTGTGTGTGTGTGTGTGTGTGTGTGTGTGTGTGTGTGTGTGTGTGTGTGTGTGTGTGTGTGTGTGTGTGTATGCAGGTGCAGAGGTGTCAGGTATCTCTTGGTCTTTAGAGGTTTTGCTCCAGATGGAAGGATAACGTTTCTCTCTGATTTCACCGCAGGAGACTTGACCCTACTCTCACCTGCCTGCACACATATGAGTGTGCGCGCACACACACATACACACACACACACACACACACACACACATACATACATACACACACACACACACACACACACACACACACACACACACACACTACTTAACCCACAAAAGCCATTTTTTGCCCCTCCATAATACTGCATAGATCTAACCACTCTATTTCTCTTCTCTATCCAGGAGGCTAAAGGTGACTTCACCAGGTAAGAACAGTTATTATGTATTTATACTACAGTAAGCTGTATATGTAGAATATACTCTATAATAACTAATATCCAACAGCCTCAGACCTATTGTCCCTGTCTCAGTGGGGAGTAGAGAGCTGGTGGCCCACATGTTTTTTTTATTTTTGGGAGAGGGGAGGGTGGGATAGGTGTGTGTGTGTGTGTGTGTGTGTGTGTGTGTGTGTGTGTGTGTGTGTGTGTGTGTGTGTGTGTGTGTGTGTGTGTGTGTGTGTGTGTGTGTGCGTGTGTGTGTGTGTGAGACAGGAGAACAATAGTACCCATGTAGGGGGTCTGTCCTGGGCCCTCTCAGCCCCTCAGAGCTGTGAAACAAATTAGCTGAAATGCCCCTCCCTCTCCTCTCACAGGACCTGCCTTTGTCTGCCTGTCCTCCATCGCTCTATCCCTCTCAATCTCTTCTCTCATCCCCCAGTCTCCTGATTCACTCACTCCATCCAGACTGAAGAGTCTGACTTTAGAGAAGGTCACTGGAGCATATTTCTTTGTGTGTGTGTGTGAGTGAGTGAGTGAGTGAGTGAGTGAGTGAGTGAGTGACAGGGCTCCACAGTGCATGACTCCTAACCATTTAAGAACAGAGCAGTGAAACAGGGTGAGACGAAGGCCAGGGTAGTTAAGACCTCAGCTTCCCAACTCACATGATGAGGCTTCGGCCCCATAAAACAACTTATCCTCTATTGATTTGCAGTTTTATGGTGTAGAGAGGTGCTAGCTTACATTTAGGCAGGCTTGAGATGTCGTTTACAAAATGCCATGTGGTGCAGTATGTTTTCTGCTTCATTGTGTAACCTGCTATTGTGTAAATGGTTGTTTGCAATGCTGGTAATCATGCTACTATGTTCCTTAGAATAAAGATGCATTGGATGTCTTCATGGTTAAAGGAACACATGAGCTGTGTTCGAATACTAACCACACTAACCATACTATTTGTGACATAAATTGATTATGTACTTTGCTTATTGGTCATAGTATGGATGTAGTTTGTATGCTTATTGGTCATAGTATGGATGTAGTTTGTATGCTTATTGGTCATAGTATGGATGTAGTTTGTATGCCAAACGTTCCTGGGTGTCGTACTAAATTCGCCAAAATACAAAGTATACAAGCAGTGGACACTTTTTCTGTGCTTTTAGGGCCCATAATATAATTCTTCAGAAAATGGGTGTGGCTTCACAATGTTTTCTGATTGAAAATGGTAGAATTTCATTCCTTTAACTAATTATGACAAATGTTCAGAAAATGTTGTGCAATGTAATAAAGTAATAACTTTTCAAATAATTTATGTTATGTTGGCTGACAATTTGTTAGCTACGCTATTTTTACAAACCACACCATATCATTACAGCAGTATGTACTGGTAATTTAACTAGCTACCTAATGTTAGTTGGCTATTAATACATCGAACCTGCCAGTATATTAACTATATGTCATTCTTAGCTTCACTAAGTGGTATAGTCGTTGTGCATTCTTAAGGGTCATTGTTAATTCTCTCCGGCTATCTACTCCGATTCCAGAGCTCTCTCGTCTGAGTGTGCAAGAGCGCAGAATAGCTGATGATTTACGAACGCTCAACCCAGTTGAATATGGCCTGTGTCAGTAAACGTTGGCAACAGACAATCTGCCAAAGCTCTGAATTTACCAACACCCAGAGCGCACTCCAGGTTGAATTTACAAACACACCCAAAATCATAAAATGTCTAGCTAGTCATTTGTTATGCTAACAAGCTAGCAAGAGGTTGCATAGCAACAGCATCAACTTCTGGTAGACAGGCGCAGCGTTAGCATGCTCAACTGAAAGGATACCGTTCGTTTACAGTATACTAAAATGAACTAATAGTATATACTCATTAAGTATGTAGAATATAGTATGTTAGTATGGGTATTGTCATATAACTTAGAGCAGTACAGCATAAAGATTCTTTGTCAGTGTGTGAGCGTGGAGGAATACCTAGTCAGTTGTACAACTAAACACATCTTCTGCATTTAGTGGGTTAATTGCCTTGCTCAGGGACAGAACTACAGATTGTTGCCTTGTCAGCTCAGGGATTTGATCCAGCAACCTTTCAGTTACTGGCCCAATGCTCTAACCACTAGGCCAGTGGCCAGGCCAGTGTAAATAAGAGAGTCAAACAGCATTCACCTTTGATCCCATTTCCTCCTCCTCACAGGGAACATAAATAAACATGGCATCCCACAGCTCTGGAATGTGTAATATATTACGCTATATATTACACTAACATTGTAAGCATTTATGTTACTGGTTGCCCGTCCGTTCCTGGTGAAGGCTGCTGGGGCTGTGGCGTCCAGATCAGGTGGTAAAGGTTGGGATTGAGGACCATTGCTCTCGCCCACATGAAAAAATACTATAGTATTATGGTTAAATACCATAGTATTCAATGTAGTGTTTTTGCGGACTTTAGTATAATGTAGTATGTGCTATAGTAGTATACTAATAGTATACTACTAAATTCTATAGTAAGTACTACACGTGTCGTATAGCATTCTACAGTATACTATAGTTTACTACAGAATGATATAGTAAGTACTGTAGTATTCTATAGTAAACTGTAGTATTTTTTAATGTGGGAGATCAGGTATTGTCTTGGTTATTATATTTCCAGTGTTGGCTTTCCTTTTTCCAGGCCTTTCCCTCAGTCTCAGGAGGCTGGGAGGTTTAGGGGATTACAGAGGGGTTTAAGACTGAGAGTCTGAAGTCTGGGGTCTCGCTATCTCTTCCCCTCTCTCTCTCTGCTCCACCTCTCATTCTCTCTCAATTCAATTTCAATTTCAGGGCTTTATTGGCATGAGTTAACATTGCCAAAACAAATGAAGTAGATAATAAACAAAAGTGAAATAAACAAGAAAAATGATCAGTGAACATTACACTTGCAAAAGTTCCAAAAGAATAAAGACATTTCAAATGTCATATTATGTCTATATACAGTATTGTAACGATCTCTCTCTCTCTCTCTCTCTCTCTCTCTCTCTCACACACACTCCCTCTCACACTCTCTCTTTCTCTCTCTCACACACACTCCCTCTCACACTCTCTCTCTCTCTCTCTCTCTCTCTCTTTCTCTCTCTCTTTCTCTCTCTCTTTCTCTCTCTCTCAGACACTCCCTCTCACACTCTCTCTCTCTCTCTTTCTCTCTCTCTCTCTCTCTCTCTCTCACACACTCCCTCTCACACTCTCTCTCTCTCTTTCTCTCTCTCTCTCACACACTCTCTCACTCTCTCTCTCTCTTTCTCTCTCTCTCTCACACACTCCCTCTCACACACTCTCTCTCACACTCTCTCTCTCTTCTCTCTCTCTCTCTCTCTCTCTCTCTCTCTCTTTCTCTCTCTCTCTCTCACTCTCCCTCTCACTCTCTCTCACACTCTCTCTCTCTCTCTCTCTCTCTCTCTCTCTCTCACACACTCCCTCTCACACTCTCTCTCTCTTTCTCTCTCTTTCTCTCTCTCTCTCACACACTCTCTCTCTCACACTCTCTCTCTCTCTTTCTCTCTCTCACACACTCCCTCTCACACTCTCTCTCTCTCTCTTTCTCTCTCTCTCTCACACACTCCCTCTCACACACTCTCTCTCTCACACTCTCTCTCTCTTTCTCTCTCTCTCTCTCTCTCTCTCTCACACACTCTCTCTCACACTCTCTCTCTCTCTTTCTCTCTCTCTCTCTCTCTCTCACACACTCCCTCTCACACACTCTCTCACACACCCTCCCTCTCTCTCTCTCTCTCTCTCTCTCTCTCTCTCTCTCACACACACTCTATCTGCAGCTGTTCCCAGCTGTGGACTGTCTCATCAGTCCCCCTGAAACACAGCAGGGCAGCATTAGTTTCCCCCACCCTGTCAGTTGCTAACTCTGGCCCCCAACCCATTGATTATTCTTTGGGAAGTCAATACCTCATTGTAGTAGATAAACAACACACTATTGGAGACACCTTTGGATTGGTTTATATCGCTAATGCCAATCTGTCTCCAACACCTCTTGGCAGTTTGAAATCAGTGTGTGTTCACAGTAATGACGTGTGTGTTTCTGTGTGTGTCACAGTAACGACGTGACGAGGTCAGATCTGAAGAAGCTTCCAGCTCTGCCGACTCAGGCCCTGAAGGAACACCCATCTCTGGCATACTGGTGAGTCCCAGCCTGTCTTATTGGCCCAGTTGACCAGGGCCACCAAACACTACTGCCTGTTTTCCCGACCTGGCTGCCTGGTTGATATGAGTGATTGATTAAATGTTGTGTATGTTTTCTGTTCCAGTGAGGACCGGGTGATAGAACACTACAAGAAGCTGAACGGACAGTCCAGAGGGCAGGCCATAGTCAAGTAAGACTGGAGAGGGGAAGGGTGTGTGTGTTTCTTATGTGTCTCATGTTCTCTCCCTCTTGAGCTGTGTGTGTTCATCTCTCACACATGCTGGGTGTCTACTGCGTGTGTATCCGTATGTGTGTGAGTGTGTGTGTTTTTATGACGCTCTCTGTTCCGTAGTTGATGTGAAGTTGAACACTGTGAACTCTCTGACTGATGTCTCTGTCTGTCTCAGTTATATGAGCATCGTTGAGTCTCTGCCTACGTATGGAGTACATTACTACACTGTTAAGGTACAACCTAAATCACTTACAGTCTCTGTCTTGGGGTTGGGGGCTGAGGGGGAGGGGAGGCTTTGGGGGACTATGAACTACACACACACACATGCTCTGATGTGTGTATCCTATCTCTGTGGCAGGATAAACAGGGCATCCCGTGGTGGCTGGGCCTGAGTTATAAAGGAATCTTCCAGTATGACTACCAGGACAAGGTCAAGCCCAGGAAGGTACGACTTTCATTCTCCTTCTCTCCCTCTCACTCCATTATGGCTGACTTTTAGAAAGATGTAACACTGTCCTCCCATCAGCTTCCCTGTATGTAGTCTGTTAAAGCCTCTCACCTTTGACCCTGGAAAAGACTAGTATCATTCCTCCTGGCTGGATGAACCGACACTCATACACTCCCACATGTGAACTCTGACCCCTTAGTCCTGTTCTTGTGTGTGTGTGTGTGTGTGTGTGTGTGTGTGTTTGCACATTCCAGTCTAAATGTCTCCCCACTGTTCTCCC
This sequence comes from Oncorhynchus tshawytscha, assembly GCF_018296145.1. Lineage (NCBI taxonomy): Eukaryota > Metazoa > Chordata > Actinopteri > Salmoniformes > Salmonidae > Oncorhynchus > Oncorhynchus tshawytscha. The sequence continues at coordinate 29,799,286 of NC_056447.1, read as the reverse complement.
CACATTCCTGCTCGATCCCATAATAGTCCCAGAGCCTGAGGTTTCCTAGGTTACATCACCACAGGGACAGAATGGGAATGCTGGCCTAGTCTCCTATTCTAGGTCACAGAATTATTTGGTGGTTTGAGATAGCTTCCAATGTTAGTATCAGGTAGAAAGGTGCTCTTTAGGAACAATGGCTCTCTTGGATCCTTCATTATTGGAAGGATGTTTTCTCCCCAAATCTCCCCATTTGTAGACTTAAACACACACACACACACACACACACACACACACACACACACACACACACACACACACACACACACACACACACACACACACACACACACACATTGAAAGGCAGTGGGTCATGCCAGGTTGAAAGTGGTCTGTACTACAATAGAGTGAATGTGTTCCAAATGTTTGGAGGGGAGGAGGAATGAAGGGAGGTTCAGGTTTTTGTGTTCTGGCTTTTCATCAGCATACTAATGCTATCTACACATGCAGCACCCTGAAAACACAGAGAGAGGGAGGGCACTTTAAAGATGACTATTAATGTCTTTAATAACTGTCTTTAATAACGGTCTTTAATAACTGTCTTTCATAACCGTCTTTAATAACTGTCTTTCATAACCGTCTTTCATAACTGTCTTTCATAACTGTCTTTGACCCCCTAACTGTGTTTCATAACTCCAGCGTTGGTTTCAATGAAGGTTGAGACCCAGTCAAAAGCTGTGTATTAAGCTTGGGCATTAGGTTATACTATCATTATGCCAAACAAGGTTTTCAATGTTTAGTTTAGACTGTTTTTGTTTTGAGTTTTACCTTAGGAATATGTTGTCTGTGTGTGTGGCAGCTGCATTTTTATCAGTAGAGTTTTACCAGTGTACATCCTGTCGTGACTAGACCACCACTGTAAGGCTTTCTGACTGTTTATTTGGGGTAGTTTAAATACTTTACCCCTAACCCCACTTCCCCTTTCACACACACACACACACACACACACACACACACACACACACAGAGTTACAGCTAAACCACAACCAGTAAAAATGCCTTGTTAGTGAGTTGTGAGACACTTTATGGTTTGTGAGTGACTGAGGCAGATGCTGATTTAGATTTTCTTGATAGAGATTAAGCCTATGTCTCTGCTAGCTAGTGTGTTACCAGGTCAGAGAAGTATATGAAGGTATGAAACCGTGCTGAAAAACAACAGGAAGCCACATGGGCAGGTCTCCATAGTGACAAAACAACAACCTGGAAACATGTAAAGCCCCCACCTTTCTGAGGGAGGGGGACAGGGAAGGGAATCAGGGAGGGGGACAGGGAAGGGAATCAGGGAGGGGGACAGGGAAGGGAATCAGGGAGGGGGACGGGGAAGGGAATCAGGGAGGGGGACGGGGAAGGGAATCAGGGAGAGGGACGGGGAAGGGAATCAGGGAGAGGGACAGAGAAGGGAATCAGGGAGGGGGACAGGGAAGGGAATCAGGGAGAGGGACAGGGAAGGGAATCAGGGAGGGGGAAAGGGAAGGGAATCAGGGAGAGGGACGGGGAAGGGAATCAGGGAGGGGGAAAGGGAAGGGAATCAGGGAGAGGGACAGGGAAGGGAATCAGGGAGGGGGACAGGGAAGGGAATCAGGGAGGGGGACAGGGAAGGGAATCAGGGAGGGGGACAGGGAAGGGAATCAGGGAGAGGGACAGGGAAGGGAATCAGGGAGAGGGACAGGGAAGGGAATCAGGGAGGGGGACGGGGAAGGGAATCAGGGAGAGGGACGGGGAAGGGAATCAGGGAGGGGGACGGGGAAGGGAATCAGGGAGGGGGACGGGGAAGGGAATCAGGGAGAGGGACAGGGAAGGGAATCAGGGAGGGGGAAAGGGAAGGGAATCAGGGAGAGGGACAGGGAAGGGAATCAGGGAGAGGGACAGGGAAGGGAATCAGGGAGAGGGACAGGGAAGGGAATCAGGGAGAGGGACGGGGAAGGGAATCAGGGAGAGGGACAGGGGAGGGAATCAGGGAGGGGGACAGGGAAGGGAATCAGGGAGGGGGACAGGGAAGGGAATCAGGGAGAGGGACGGGGAAGGGAATCAGGGAGAGGGACAGGGAAGGGAATAAGGGAGGGGGACAGGGAAGGGAATCAGGGAGAGGGACGGGGAAGGGAATCAGGGAGAGGGACAGGGAAGGGAATCAGGGAGAGGGACAGGGAAGGGAATCAGGGAGGGGGACAGGGAAGGGAATCAGGGAGGGGGACATGGAAGGGAATCAGGGAGGGGGACAGGGAAGGGAATCAGGGAGGGGGACAGGGAAGGGAATCAGGGAGAGGGACAGGGAAGGGAATCAGGGAGGGGGACAGGGAAGGGAATCAGGGAGGGGGACAGGGAAGGGAATCAGGGAGAGGGACAGGGAAGGGAATCAGGGAGGGGGACAGGGAAGGGAATCAGGGAGGGGGACAGGGAAGGGAATCAGGGAGGGGGACAGGGAAGGGAATCAGGGAGGGGGACAGGGAAGGGAATCAGGGAGAGGGACAGGGAAGGGAATCAGGGAGAGGGACAGGGAAGGGAATCAGGGAGGGGGACAGGGAAGGGAATCAGGGAGAGGGACGGGGAAGGGAATCAGGGAGGGGGACGGGGAAGGTTAGTTAGTTATCATAATAACAACCCATAACTCCTTTCTCATTGAAACTGGTTTAATTCCTCATTGTGATGTGCTGTACATGTAGGTACATGTTGAAGTAGCCTTCCTGGAAAGTGTGACTGTGGTCTGCAGTAACGTTCTATGGTTCATTGACTGATTACTAAAGCCTGATATGAGGGGAGATTCAAGCGATGGTTTGTGGCAGCACACAGGGTGTGTAGGCTTCAGTCTATTCCCTGCACTAACAAACCTGATCACACTAGTTGAATACCATAACAGCTACTGGGATGTATGTGACACTAGTGCCAGTGTTGTCTGATGTGACACTAGTGCCAGTGTTGTCTGATGTGACACTAGTGCCAGTGTTGTCTGATGTGACACTAGTGCCAGTGTTGTCTGATGTGACACTAGTGCCAGTGTTGTCTGATGTGACACTAGTGCCAGGGTTGTCTGATGTGACACTAGTGCCAGTGTTGTCTGATGTGACACTAGTGCCAGTGTTGTCTGATGTGACACTAGTGCCAGGGTTGTCTGATGTGACACTAGTGCCAGTGTTGTCTGATGTGACACTAGTGCCAGTGTTGTCTGATGTGACACTAGTGCCAGGGTTGTCTGATGTGACACTAGTGCCAGTGTTGTCTGATGTGACACTAGTGCCAGTGTTGTCTGATGTGACACTAGTGCCAGGGTTGTCTGATGTGACACTAGTGCCAGTGTTGTCTGATGTGACACTAGTGCCAGTGTTGTCTGATGTGACACTAGTGCCAGGGTTGTCTGATGTGACACTAGTGCCAGTGTTGTCTGATGTGACACTAGTGCCAGTGTTGTCTGATGTGACACTAGTGCCAGTGTTGTCTGATGTGACACTAGTGCCAGTGTTGTCTGATGTGACACTAGTGCCAGTGTTGTCTGATGTGACACTAGTGCCAGTGTTGTCTGATGTGACACTAGTGCCAGGGTTGTCTGATGTGACACTAGTGCCAGTGTTGTCTGATGTGACACTAGTGCCAGTGTTGTCTGATGTGACACTAGTGCCAGTGTTGTCTGATGTGACACTAGTGCCAGTGTTGTCTGATGTGACACTAGTGCCAGTGTTGTCTGATGTGACACTAGTGCCAGTGTTGTCTGATGTGACACTAGTGCCAGGGTTGTCTGATGTGACACTAGTGCCAGTGTTGTCTGATGTGACACTAGTGCCAGTGTTGTCTGATGTGACACTAGTGCCAGTGTTGTCTGATGTGACACTAGTGCCAGGGTTGTCTGATGTGACACTAGTGCCAGTGTTGTCTGATGTGACACTAGTGCCAGTGTTGTCTGATGTGACACTAGTGCCAGGGTTGTCTGATGTGACACTAGTGCCAGGGTTGTCTGATGTGACACTAGTGCCAGTGTTGTCTGATGTGACACTAGTGCCAGTGTTGTCTGATGTGACACTAGTGCCAGTGTTGTCTGATGTGACACTAGTGCCAGTGTTGTCTGATGTGACACTAGTGCCAGGGTTGTCTGATGTGACACTGTGCCAGGGTTGTCTGATGTGACACTAGTGCCAGTGTTGTCTGATGTGACACTAGTGCCAGTGTTGTCTGATGTGACACTAGTGCCAGTGTTGTCTGATGTGACACTAGTGCCAGGGTTGTCTGATGTGACACTAGTGCCAGTGTTGTCTGATGTGACACTAGTGCCAGTGTTGTCTGATGTGACACTAGTGCCAGTGTTGTCTGATGTGACACTAGTGCCAGTGTTGTCTGATGTGACACTAGTGCCAGTGTTGTCTGATGTGACACTAGTGCCAGTGTTGTCTGATGTGACACTAGTGCCAGTGTTGTCTGATGTGACACTAGTGCCAGTGTTGTCTGATGTGACACTAGTGCCAGTGTTGTCTGATGTGACACTAGTGCCAGTGTTGTCTGATGTGACACTAGTGCCAGTGTTGTCTGATGTGACACTAGTGCCAGGGTTGTCTGATGTGACACTAGTGCCAGTGTTGTCTGATGTGACACTAGTGCCAGTGTTGTCTGATGTGACACTAGTGCCAGTGTTGTCTGATGTGACACTAGTGCCAGTGTTGTCTGATGTGACACTAGTGCCAGTGTTGTCAGTGACACTTGCCAGTGTTGTCTGATGTGACACTAGTGCCAGTGTTGTCTGATGTGACACTAGTGCCAGTGTTGTCTGATGTGACACTAGTGCCAGTGTTGTCTGATGTGACACTAGTGCCAGTGTTGTCTGATGTGACACTAGTGCCAGTGTTGTCTGATGTGACACTAGTGCCAGTGTTGTCTGATGTGACACTAGTGCCAGTGTTGTCTGATGTGACACTAGTGCCAGTGTTGCCAGTGTTGAGTTGATAAGATGGGGCCACCCTCCAACCTAGTTACGAGGGAGCATGTGTGTGTCAAGCACTCTCTTGCTGGAAAGCTGTTGCACACACTCTCCCTATCTGTAATCACACACGTACACCCTATCTCTCCTATTCTTAGCACCATGCTCCATTCAGTGGTCCAACTCCATTGAGTGTACACTTCACCGAGCATAACTGCACAGATTATCTCACACGTATACGCACACACACGCTCACACACACTCTTAGTCCCAACGCTGTGTTTATACATTTGTTTCTTTCTCCATCAGATCCCCCTCCTCTCCTCTGTTGCTCTTATCCCTCTCTCTCCATTCTTTTCCCAGGCTGTTATGATTCCCAGGCTGTGCCCCCTCGTCTTCTTCTTCCTCCCTCTGTCCTCCTCTCTCCCTGTCCTCCCTCACCCTGCCAGTTAACTTTGTTTTCTCCTGTTGTTCTGTAGTTTGTATGTTAAGCGTTTCTAAAACCGTCCTACTGCCTTTGCATCTCTACCACCACAATTGTTGGTGTGTGCTGCTTGTGTGTCTCTATGTGTGTGTGTGTGTTTCCCAGCTGCTAGTGCTGTAGTGTCTCCAGTGTAACAGTAACTGCTGTGTCTCTGCTCTCTGTGTAACGAGAGACAGACCTCGTCAGGCAGTTTATATGTTTGTGTGTCTGAAGAGTTGGGCTGGCTGGCTGACTAAACAAAGCAAACGTGCTACGTTTGGTGGGGCCACAGTAATCCTCTCCCCACTCACCCTCCCTCCCTTTCTCCCAGCCACAGAGCCCAGAGCAGGAAGCGTACTCCTCGAGGGAGAGAGGAGGGGTCAGAGTGGAGGGAGGGGAGGGTCTTAGCCTGGCTATAGGAGAGGAGGAAACTTTACTTCACACACACTCTCACACTCTCCCACACACACACACACTCGCTCACTTGCCTACAGCTGGTAAACACCCTCCGACTCAGAACTTTCTGTTCCCCTGCACCTGGGGAGGATTTAACACACACACACACATGGAGGAGACTTTCTCACCCAGCAGGGCTTGGTTTTATTTAAAGAGGAGCTGATGGTTCGTAAAGAGGATGGGAAAGAAGGGAAGAAAAACCCTCCCCCCTCCCTCTCTCAAGGGGGTGAGGTCATTCAGCTGGGGGAAGAGTTCTGGACGAGCCCGCTGGGTCTGGATCTGATCAGAGACCCTTACCTCATGTCCTCCCTCTTTCCTCTCCTCCCTCTCTCCTCTCTTCACTCCTCCTCCTCACTCCTCTCCTATTCTTTCTGTTTTTGGGGTGTTGCAAAACCAATCCTAACTCTCAGTGGATGTACAGGAAAGTCATATCCAGCCGGGAGTGTGTTTCTGCCTTCTCAAGCTTCTGTGTCTGTTTGATTCTCAGTTTGAAGTCTGTGAACCTCTTTCAGTTCAAAAGTGTGTGTGTGCGTGCGTGTGTGTGTGTGTGCGTCCTCAGGTGTTCCAATGGCGTCAGCTGGAGAACCTCTACTTCAGAGAGAAGAAGTTCTCAGTGGAAGTTCATGACCCCAGGAGGTAAATCTATATCACATCTCTGAGTGTGTGTGTTTGTGTGTTTGTGTGTTTGTGTGTGTGTGTGTGTGTGTGTGTGTGTGTGTGTGTGTGTGTGTGTGTGTGTGAGAGAGAGATGAACGAGAAAGAGAGAGAGAGAGACGAGAGAGAGAGACGAGGAGAGAGACGGGCAGAGAGAGAGAGAGAGAGATGAGATAAACGGAGAGAGGCAGGCAGAGAGAGAGAGAGAGATGAGAGAAAAGGAGAGAGACGGGCAGAGAGAGAGAGAGAGATGAGAGAGACGGGCAGAGAGAGAGAGAGAGCGATGAGAGAAAAGGAGAGAGACGGGCAGAGAGAGAGAGAGAGATGAGAGAGACGGGCAGAGAGAGAGAAAAGGAGAGAGACGGGCAGAGAGAGAGAGAGATGAGAGAAAAGGAGAGAGACGGGCAGAGAGAGAGAGAGATGAGAGAGACGGGCAGAGAGAGAGAAAAGGAGAGAGACGGGCAGAGAGAGAGAGAGATGAGAGAGACGGGCAGAGAGAGAGAAAAGGAGAGAGACGGGCAGAGAGAGAGAGAGAGAGAGAGATGAGAGAGACGGGCAGAGAGAGAGAAAAGGAGAGAGACGGGCAGAGAGAGAGAGAGAGATGAGAGAGACGGGCAGAGAGAGAGAAAAGGAGAGAGACGGGCAGAGAGAGAGAGAGAGAGATGAGATAAACGGAGAGAGGCAGGCAGAGAGAGAGAGAGCGATGAGAGAAAAGGAGAGAGACGGGCAGAGAGAGAGAGAGAGATGAGAGAGACGGGCAGAGACGGGCAGAGAGAGAGAGAGAGCGATGAGAGAAAAGGAGAGAGACGGGCAGAGAGAGAGAGAGAGAGAGAGAGAGATGAGAGAGACGGGCAGAGAGAGAGAAAAGGAGAGAGACGGGCAGAGAGAGAGAGAGATGAGAGAAAAGGAGAGAGAGACGGGCAGAGAGAGAGAGAGAGAGGAGAGAGACGGGCAGAGAGAGAGAGAGATGAGAGAAAAGGAGAGAGACGGGCAGAGAGAGAGAGAGAGATGAGAGAAAAGGAGAGAGACGGGCAGAGAGAAGAGAGAGCTGTTTTATTGGAGGCAGTAGTTAGCATGAGATACAGCTAACTTTCTGTATAAACACTGTAGAGTAAATCATGTCATGGGAGTCAACGTGTGTGGTACTGCTGAACATCACTAGTAGACATAGCCTCTCTCTTTTCTAGAATAAGTGTGTTATCCCTTGCGTCTGGTCCTGCCATAGGCCATTGGGGTGTGTGTGTACGTGCACGTGTGCATGTTCTTCAATTTACTGTGTGTATTCAGTGTGTATAAGGAGGCCTTGTGTCCGTCTCTACTGTAGGGCGTCGGTGACCAGAAGGACGTTTGGCCACAGTGGTATAGCTGTCCACACCTGGTACGCCTGCCCTGCTCTCATTAAGTCTATCTGGGCCATGGCCATCAGCCAACACCAGTTCTACCTGGACCGCAAGCAGAGCAAGGTAACACAGAATCACTGGGGAGGTTGTAGAATGAGTATGGGATTCTAGGATGAGTGTTGGAGACTAGAGTGTGTGTAGTTGTAGAGTGTGGTATAGCATCACCATATCAGTAGAAGCAAGCAGAAATACAGGATTTTGTAAAGATCTCCACCTGTGTGTGTGTGTCCAGTCTAAGATCCATGCGGCTCGTAGCCTCAGTGAGATAGCCATCGACCTGACAGAGACTGGCACTCTGAAGACATCTAAACTGGCCAACATGGGCAGCAAGGGCAAGATCATCAGCGGCAGCTCTGGCAGTCTGCTCTCCTCAGGTAAGTCTCTGTGTTTGTCTGTGGCCTGCAGTACCCTTACCCTTACAGTACCCTTACCCTTACACTCCACCCCATAATGTTGAGGCCCTGGCCTCTATATGTAGTGTGGTAGAGGAGAGGGGGATAGACGGAGGAGAGGATAAGAGAGGGATGTAGTGGAGGGGGGGCAGCTTTGTCCTGGTCTCTTGGACAATGACTCTCTGTGTAGAGGGAGGTCATGTGGTTAGAAAGAGATCTGTGAGAGGAGACAGTGGTAACCCCCCCCCCCCATCCCCTATCTAGGCCAGGGCAGGGTTCTGTGGGAACCGAGTTAGAAAGGACAGGGCTGTGAATCTACCTTTAAACTTCAGGACAGAAACCCTTGATGTTTTCCCAAAGGCCGTTTCCACCAACATTGTGGAAGTGTGAAAGGCACAGGCAAGGTCAACTAATGTTTAGTGAAAGTGCTAGTAGTTTAGAGTGAGAGAGAAAAGAGCGGTACACACATACTGCCAACTGTGTGTGTGCATGTGTGTGCAAAGGTCAGCTATTTCCACACACAGCTGACACCTTATGAAATCAATTAAGGGAGACCAGGGTTGGTTGTCACACTTTTTACTGTGTGTGTGTGTATTTCTCAGCACCAGTATATCTTACAGGACTCTTTTCAACATCAGGAGAAAGACCAAGGTCTTGTGTTGAAATGGGGATGCTTTTTATCCTCATATCGAACATGGAGTTATTAGCCATCAAACACACTCTTTCTACTTGTGACAACCAGCCCCATTGCGGCGTTGGTAGTCACATAGAATGGGGTTGGTTGTCACAATGTAACGTATTCCTTTTGTAACAGGAAATTAAGCCACACAGCAAGCCTTTCTTTGATCCAACGATATTCCTAACTAAATTCATAATATTAGACTTTGAGAATATCATATTACATTTTGAGTACATTTGTGTGTGTATGTGTGTGTGTTTGCACGTGCATGTGTGTGGATGTGTGCTATTTCTCTTGTCCCATGTTTCTCTGGATCTGCCTCTCTCTCTCTTCCTCACTTTGTGTCTTGCTGTTTCTCAGCTACAGTATCTCTATATAACTCTTCTCTCTGTCTTGTCCTCTCACCCTCTCCATTCAGTGTTTTTATCCCCGCTCTTACACACACACACACACACACACACTAGGTGACTTAAACTGGGACATGCTTAACACCACCGGCTATCCTACAATCTAAGCTTGATGCCCTCAATCTCACACAAATTATCAATGAACCTACCAGGTACAACCCCAAATCAGTAAACATGGGCACCCTCATAGATGTCATCCTAACTAACTCACCGCCCAAATACACCTCTGCTGTTTTCAATCAAGATCTCAGCGATCACTGCCTCATTGCCTGCATCCGTAATGGGTCTGCGACCAAACGACCACCCCTCAAACGCTCCCTGAAACACTTCTGCGAGCAGGCCTTTCTAATCGACCTGGCCGGGGTATCCTTGAATGACATTGACCTCATCCCGTCAGTAGATGATGCCTGGCTATTTTTTTAAAGTGCCTTCCTCACCATCTTAAATAAGCATGCCCCTCTCAAAAAATGTAGAACCAGGAATAGATATAGTCCTTGGTTCATTCCGGACCTGTCTGCCCTTGACCAGCACAAAAACATCCTGTGGCGTTCTGCATTAGCATCGAATAGCCCCCGGGATATGCAACTTTTCAGGGAAGTTAGGAACAAATATACACGGGCAGTTAGAAAAGCTAAGGCAAGCTTTTTCAAACAGAAATTTGCATCCTGTAATACTAACTCAAAAAAGTTCTGGGACACTGTAAAGTCCATGGAGAATAAGAGCACCTCCTCCCAGCTGCCCACTGCTCTGAGGCTAGGAAATACTGTCACCACCGATAAATCCACTATAATTGAGAATTTCAATAAGCATTTCTCTACGGCTGGCCATGCTTTCCACATGGCTACCCCTACCCCGGTCAACTGCCCGGCACGCTCCACAGCAACCCGCCGAAGCCCCCACCATTTCTCCTTTACCCAAACCCAGATAGCTGATGTTCTGAAAGAGCTGCAAAATCTGGACCCCTACAAATCAGCCCGACCCTCTCTTTCTAAAATGATCTGCCGAAATTGTTGCAACCCCTATTACTAGCCTGTTCAACCTCTCTTTCGTATCGTCTGAGATCCCCAATGATTGGAAAGCTGCCGTGGTCATCCCCCTCTTCAAAGGGGGTGACACTCTATACCCAAACTGCTACAGACCTATATCTATCCTACCCTGTCTTTCTAAGGTCTTCGAAAGCCAAGTTAACAAACAGATTACTGACCATTTCGAATCCCACCATACCTTCTCCGCTATGCAATCTGGTTTCAGAGCTGGTCATGGGTGCACCTCAGCCACGCTCAAGGTTCTAAACGACATCATAACCGCCATCGATAAGAGATATTACTGTGCAGCCGTATTCATCGACCTGGCCAAGGCTTTCGACTCTGTCAATCACAGCATTCTTATTGGCAGACTCGACATCCTTGGTTTCTCAAATGATTGCTTCGCCTGGTTTACCAACTACTTCTCTGATAGAGTTCAGTGTGTCAAATCGAGGGCCTTTTGTCCGGACCTCTGACAGCCTCTATGGGTATGCCACAGGGTTCAATTCTCGGGCCGACTCTCTTTTCTGTATACCAATGATGTTGCTCTTGCTGCTGGTGATTCTCTGATACACCTCTACGCAGACGACACCATTCTGTATACTTCTGGCCCATCCTTGGACACTGTGTTAACTAACCTCCAGACGAGCTTCAACGCCATACAACTCTCCTTCCATGGCCTCCAAATGCTCTTAAACGCAAGTAGAACATAATGCATGCTATTCAATCGATCACTGCCCGCACCTGCTCGCCCGACCAGCATCACTACTCTGGGCGGCTCTGACTTAGAATACGTGGACAACTACAAATACCTGGGTGTCTGGTTAGACTGTAAACTCTCCTTCCAGACTCACATTAAGCATCTCCAATCCAAAATTAAATCTAGAATCGGCTTCCTATATCGCAACAAAGCAGCCTTCACTCATGCTGCCAAACATACCCTCGTAAAACTGACCATCCTACCCATCCTCGACTTCGGTGATGTCATCTATAAAATAGCCTCCAGCACTCTACTCAACAAACTGGATGCAGTCTATCACAGAGCAGCTTACAGATCACTGCACCTGTACATAGCCCATCTGTAAACAGCCCATCTACCTACCTCATCCCCATACTGGTATTTATGTATTTATTTATTTTGCACCCCAGTATCGCACCCCAGTATCTCTACCTGCATATTCATCTTCTGCCGATCTACCATTCCAGTGTTTAATTGCTATATTGTAACTACTTTGCCACCATGGCCTATTTATTTCCTTAACTTACCTCATTTGCACTCACTGTATATAGACTTTTTGTTTTCTTTTGTTCTACTGTATTATTGACTGTAAGTTTTGTTTATTCCATGTGTAACTCTGTTGTTGTATGTGTCGAATTGCTACGCTTTATCTTGGCCAGGTCGCAGTTGCAAATGAGAACTTGTTCTCAACTAGCTTACCTGGTTAAATAAAGGTGAAATAAAAAATATATATATAAAAAAACACACACACACAATCTCAGTCACTTACATATTCCTACTCACACAGTCTGTTCTCGCCCTCGTCTCCAAGCGAGCGTACATGTGTTTGTGTGTGTGTGTGTGTGTGTGTGTGTCTTGGATTGTAATGCATTGAAACTGATCCAGTGGTAAAGTATTAGGAAACCGCCAGGCAAGCAGAAAGATGTCTCAGATTGTACACTAGTCAATTCTTGTTACCTCAGAACACACACACACACACACACACACACACACACACAGAGGTTATTCTGGCAGTGGGATGTAGAGATTGTTAGTGAGAGGGATTGATTACTCCAGGCTTAGATAGTCTTGGGAGATGTTGACCCAACTCAATACATCACTACTCTCTCTCCTCAGGCAAGTGCATGTGTGTTAAAGGGATAGTGCGTGATACTGGCACTTCTGACGTCTTTCTGCTTCCCCAGAGTCAGATAAACTCGTGGATACCATATTAATGTCTCTACATGCAGTATGAAGGAAGTTGGAAGTAGATTCTCAAGCCAATCCTTACTAGCATTAGCGCAATTACTAGAAGTCTACAGGTACAGTAGCATCTGTAGTCTTCCATCTGATGACACGCCGCTGTGCTTACCATCTCTGCCTGGCAACAGAATGATGTCACTGAGTAGTGATGTCATCTTTATGCGTCTCCTTCACATGCTCTCTACAATTTTCAGCAGTGTAGACATTCTGTATTCATTTCTCTACAGTGCAGTTAGTGTGGCAGTACTGGCTCACATCTTAGCTCCTGACCCTAGACCAGGCTAACTTTCCTCCTGGAGGCCAGCCCTGCTCTAACATAGTTCATACAACAATTAGTATAGCTGGTTATCATTATTGTAAAATAGTGTTTACTCCAGTATGTCATCCACAATGGTGTTTGGTCACAGGGTGTGTGTGTGTGTGTGTGTGTATGTGTGTGTGTGTGTATGTGTGTGTGTGTGTGTGTGTGTGTGTGTGTGTGTGTGTGTGTGTGTGTGTGTGTATGTGTGTGTGTGTGTGTGTGTGTGTGTGTGTGTGTGTGTGTGTGTGTGTGTGTGTGTGTGTGTGTGTGTGTGTGTGTATGTGTGTGTATGTGTGTGTGTATGTGTGTGTGTGTGTGTGTGTGTATGTGTGTGTGTGTGTGTGTATGTGTGTGTGTGTGTATGTGTGTGTGTGTGTGTGTGTGTGTGTATGTGTGTGTGTGTATGTGTGTGTGTGTATGTGTGTGTGTGTGTGTGTATGTGTGTGCGTGTGCGCGTGTGCGTGTGCGTGTGTGTGTGCGTGCGTGCGTGCGTTTGATGGGGAGGGAGAGGCTGGCACGATGTTGTGCCTGCAAGGTTGGAGACTGTGCGTCACAGACTGTGTCCTCGGCTTCCCCATCCCACACACACACACACACATACACATGCACACACCCTCCCCACCACACACAGTCTTAGACCTCCTTATCGAAGCGTTCCACTCACTTCCCGGTAAACATCCTGAGCTGTCGGCAGGTGCCTTCGCCCCCCTCCCCGTCTTTCACCCTCTCC